>NW_015505298.1:2252-9484 GCF_001515645.1 Sinocyclocheilus grahami | reverse complement strand
AGTCACGTTTTAGAGAAGAAAAAAATCACCCACTGACTTTCAAAGCTGCTACATAGTAACGACTTTCTACTTCGAGGACCTTGATAGAAATGTAGTGGAGTGAAAAGTACAATATTTGTCTTTCAAATGTAGTGAAGTTAAAGTCATAAGTTCCCAGAAAAAATAATACTCAAGTAAAGTACAGATACTCAAAAAGTGTACTTAAGTACAATACTCAAGTAAATGTACTTAGTTACTGTCCGCCTCAGAATTGAATCAATTAAATATTTAATTATTTGGTTTAACTTTGAAATCTCTTAAATAAATGTAATTTTCGTTGACCAAAATTAGATGTAAATTTGGTCTGTAAAATTGAAAATGTATTAAAAGTTGTATAAATTATAGTAAAACTGCTTAAAATAAATATGACATTATAAAATATTAAATACATTCAAAAAATTATTTCTAAAGACAAAAACTGTATAAAAGTGAAGACTGCACTAAACTGGACTCCAGACCTGAAGTCTATTGAATGAGACCCTTTCCATTTAGGATAGAAGATGAATGAAATACAATTCTAGGAACATTAAACCCTTTCCAAACCGCATGAGACCAGTTGTGAATGCGAGCGCAGATGACACTGAAGAGGCAGGCAGACATCCTCCTCTTCACAGCCTCAAGGACAAAGAGTTCATCAGCATCCAGAACATCTGTCTTGTCAAAACACTCTCAGAGCTGATGTGTAGCCTCTAAGACACAAGAGCAGTCATTCTTACTTTGGCAACATGCTGTCTACAGCCGCTAAGTAGTGCACGTAGAGGCCTCACATCAAACGGTAAAACCGGTCAAAGTAAACGGATATGAGACATAGTTTGTTTTGTCGGCGACAAAAAGGCTGTGAATCCACAGCTAATTATCTCAAGGTCCAGAGAAAGCTAAAGCCAAGCAGTGGAGACAGCAAGAAGGTCCCACACACACGCACTGTGACTCTCGGATTTGTCACACTAATTTAGACCTTCTGTAGGGGATTTAATAGGTGAGTCTTACTGGTGAGGCAAGGTAACAGCCAGCTGGCCTTTGACTGGGAGGAAAAGAACGAAGGCGCCTGATTCTGAGTCACAAACCCCCTCCTGTCCATCTAATACCTTTATAATAAGCTTTCAAGGAAACAATGACACATTTTAATCTCCACGCACTTCTTTTGTCTTCTCAAATGGCCTCTATTTTAAACAAAGGATAGAAACAGAGCCGAAAAAGCATAATCCTTCTCATCCTTGTGCAGATGGCAAAATAACAATGTTCTACTAGCCAAGGCGAAGGTAAATGTTGCTAAGCAAATCATATTCATTCGGATTCCTCCAAAATAATAATGCCTGTCACCTTGCCACCTGCCAATCGGCTTTGCCAAATTCACCCCGAAAACATGTAGGATGTGGTGTTTCTCTGGTATATTGTGACCATCATGCTGAAAATATCTTTGTTGACCAAAACAGGCTGTTGAATGTGGCGCTTCTTTGTTTTCAAGCTAAACATCATGCCAAATTAACAGTGCTGACCAAAACAAGCTGTCAAAAAGTTCTTAGATTGACTGAAACAGATTCTAACCATCAGAGGAATTCTTTCCAACATGCCTCTCTTCAGCACTGGTCGCACTGTACTGGGCTGCAATTAAGTGTAATCCATCCTGCACATTAACAAAGCCCACGTGTACTTTATGAAAACCATCGGGGACAGAGCCAAAGCCAGGCAAGGACACTGCTACTTTGCTTATACCAACTCATCAATATGAGCTGAAGTTATGACTACTAGTCACACAAGCCGCACCATTTTTTATATTTTCATGGATGAACAGAGTGAATCAACAGAGCGGTATTATTCAAACTGAAGTCAAACTGATCTACTTTAGCTAAATATGGAACTAAATTAGGATTATATTTTATTAGTCAATTACCATTTTTTGTCAGCCAAACACAGCAAGACAAACCAATTCAACAACCAAAAATGAAATCTACCAACACAGTAGAAAATTTTTGGTTGATCTGGTAATTATGCATATTTTTATTGGACAGTATTAGATATCAAAATATACACTACTGTTCAAAAGTCTGGGGTTCGTAAGATTTTTTATTTATTTTTTTAAACATGTTTTTGAAAGTCTCTTATGCTCGCCCAAGGCTGGTTTTTTTCTATTTAAAAATTTTTAAAAATGTAATTTATTCTAGTGATGGCAAATCTGAATTTTCAGCAGTCATTACTGCAGTCTTCAGCGTCAATTCATCAATTCAAATCATTCTAACATGCTGATTGGTGCTCAAGAAACACCTCACATTATCAATGCTGAAAACAGTTGTGCTGCTTAATATTTTGTGGAACTGTGATTTGTGTTTCAGGATTCTCTAAAGAACAGAAAGTTCAAAGAATGGCATTTATTTGAAATAAATGCCATTTGAAATAGAAATCTTTTGCGAAAAAAAAGAAGAAGGTTGTGTTATGAGGACCAGAAAGAGCCAGGCAAGTGCAATTTCTATATGAGTTTGTGGCATGCAAAATGCCAAACTCATTACGTGCATACAAAGGCTTCAAATGTTGGCGGTACAAAAGTAAAGTAGATCAACAAATTCAAGAGGTTCCTGTGAGAGGTTTGTGTGCTGCTCCATGTTATAATTAAGATGGCAGTGAGTGTTTTAAAAGCACAGAAACAGGCCGAGGCACAGATGGCAGATGGATAAGAAGCGAGAAGAGGCAGAACTTTCCGGATGAGTATGAATGGGTGAGAGGACTCAAAGGCAGCAAAAGCACGAAAGCAAAAGAAACACACTCTCTGCATCTCTCTCTGCGTCCTCAGGCCGTGGTAATGCTTTGCACAGGCTGGCTTTTGAAGGTCACCCGATAGCTGCTCACCCAGCTGTTTTAATATTTAGTTTCTGCGTCTCTTTTTTTTCTCCTCCCTAATCTGTCACACTCCTGCAGATTATCACCAGAGGCAAAGATTACCAAAAACATGACAAAAAAATTAAGAGGAATCTGCCAAGCTTTTAATCCTGATCTGTAAGAAGAGGAGGACGAGCGGAGTGCCATCTCCACACGAAGGACCGCCTGCGGTTACGCACATCAGCCAGTGTGGCTTGCGCATGAGAGGAGGCCGATAGCGGGATGCAGACAGATTACAGCTGAGCTCAGGGGTGTGAGAGCAGCGCTGGGGGCCACAGACCCCGCTGCTTTGGATCTGATTTACGACAGGCCTGAGGGGAGAGCTGGACCGGGCTGTGAGCCGAGGGGGTATAGGGTTACCGGTCACCGGTCACCGTGTGCCAACGAGCAGGTCAGCGCTCCCCTCTTGATTTTGAAGAGTGAACAGAGAACATGGGCAAACATTTTCAGTGGAAACACTAGGGGTGAGACCACGATCCGATATGATTCCAATTCTGGGAATCACAATCTAATTCTAACACTATTCTTTTCCTATATTCTTATTAATTAATGAGTTTACCAACTTTGAATATCAAATTTATTTGTTTAAAATAATTGCTAATTAATAATACATTAAAAGTTAGGTTTGAAAACTAAATAACTAAATATAGCTTTAAAACATACAAGTAAATATTAAGTAATAAAGGGGAACAAAGAACAAGCAATAAACAAAAAGTGCTTCAAGTGTCTGAAAGTTTTCCAGAAAAATGCATCGAGGGATTTTTCTTTTTCACCGCATTATTGCTGTTTGGTGCTTGATTACACAGCTCTGCATCTTGAAAGAAAATTCTGCTGATTGCAAAAAGGCCTCATAAATATTACCTAATTTGATTTATATATATACAGCTTATATCAGCTTTAATGCAGTGTTTCCCACAGGAATTTGTGAGACTGTGGTGGGTGGTCCTCGATCCCTCTAGGGGGGTCCGGAGGCATGCCCCCCCCCGAAAGAAAATGTTGTACATTTTAAAGTTAAATTAATAAATCTGGTGCACTTTGACAGTTCAAAATTAAGAGCTCTAACACAGGTTCTTTGTGCAAAATAAAAGAAAAAAGCTGGTGAATGTACTTGTTCTTGAAATTTAAAGGGGATTCAACCCTCTTTTTAGTTTTGATATAGTGTCTCAGTCTCACTGGTGAATTTGGAAGACAAACAAATTAGAATAAACTAATAATAATTTTATATTATTATTCCTATGACAGTAATAGCCATATATTGTACAACAATTGCATTGTGAAATAAATATATATATTTTTTTCAGGTATATTATTTCACCTTACTCTACTGTAGGGAAATTGCAATACTTTTGTCCTAATTTCTACACTTGCAAGCAGGGCCTAAAACTAACTTTCACATCTGCCAGTGGCTGGTGACTTGAGAAAATTTACCGGCCATAAATATTTTTCCTTGCCATGAAACTGTTTTTGCAAAAAACGGGCAGTTGCTACTACTACAACGACTAAACATATTTAATAAAAAAAAACCATTTGAAATTAGAACCAACCACTGCATTTTAATCACGATACAAACAAAGATACAAAGATAAAACCTGCATGAAACAAAAACAGACAGGCTGAATGAGAATGCAAATTCACTCTGACAGCAGGTGGCGCTTATGGATCAGCAGTGATAAGAGGGGAAAAAATGCCATCGAAACTCGAAGTCAGTTCCCTTCAGAAATATATTCATATAAACCCCCACCCCAATATTTATATTTTTCTTCCGAACAGTGAGCTTGTTGTGCCTGTACAGTATTTTCTCTGTGCGTATCTGTTAATTTTAGGCCATGCTTGCTAGAGATAAAGCCTTGAGCTTTTATTTTGGAGGAAAACTCCAGCTTCTGTGACAACAGGTTTACAAAGATTACTAATTTAATGAAATACTGTAAACATTTGCCCATTAAAATGTTGAAAATTATGCAAATGTGCAAATTATGCATAACTGGTGGCCGTTGCGTTCCCAAATGCGCTAAACTCACAGCACATTCAATAACTGAGTTCACTGCAGTCACTGTGAACTGAGTCGCTCTGAGACTCGGAAAACACCGGATCACGAGCTGATCGCGTGCGCAATGAAAACAATGCTTCACTTTGAAACAAGCAGCGCAAACAGACTTGATAAGTCATATTACGCTTTCAGTTTTAATTCGTTTGACGGATACTTGCCAAAGCAATGGCGTGAAACACAACGTTAAAGAACTTTTGTTATATGAGAAGTATATATCTTCGGTTTATTATGAAACTGTGGCGGGGCAGGGGATATACGTATCTTCGGTTTATTATGAAACTGTGGCGGGGCAGGGGATATACGTATCTTCGGTTTATTATGAAACTGTGGCGGGACAGGGTATATACGTATCTTCGGTTTATTATGAAACTGTGGCAGGCCGCCACATTCTAGTTAATGAATGGGAAACACTGTAATGCACTTATCAAAACAACAAAAGCAGCCAAATGTCAAAAGTTTTAGTTTTAATGACACAAAGAGACAAAAAATAAGTATTCAAAATGCTCAAATAATTAATTTAATGTCAAAGATTTTTACATAAACACTATTTTTTATAAATAGCTTTTTCCCCCTCAAAATCTGTAATTTTCTGTCACAGTGGATGTAGTAAAACACAACACAACAAATATTTGTAACCTGGCTCAGAGAAAGATCGTATTTCATTCAGCAAATATGATGTAGGAAGGTGTTATTACTGATGACATCATAGACAGCAGCAGGTCTGCATTTACAATGCACAGATCTATTTAGCATATCAAATATTATGTCCTGTCCTTAAGACAAGTGTTTACATCAATATTGCATCCTTAAAACATTTGGAGAAGCAAGTTAATTTACCTGCTCACAAATGTTTGTTTTGACCGCCCTTCAGAACTAACAAACACAAAGCGCACGTGAGTCTTGAAAGCAGTGAGTGAATGAGTTTCATGGATCAAATTTATACTGCAGTTCAAAGAGCATAAATGATGCCTTCATTGAGCATTTGGAAGAGAAAGCACTTAAATACTGGTGAGTGAAACTGCACATTGTCAAGCAAAGCACAGCTTTCAGAATCAGAATTGATGAAGAGAAAAATCACGGTGCATTGAAAAATCTATATTTTCTCCCACCCCTAAGACCCATGGGGCTTTAAAGGTGGGCTCTCTTGGGTTTCTCTTCTCGCCTAAATCCTTTTCACAAATGACTGCCTTCAGAAGCACATGCAAAAGCAAGAGCCGCCCACCTTTCAGCACCTTCCTGACTACCCTGCTGACGTCTTCCTATCATCCGTTTCTCCTTCCCACTCCATAAACAGGCCAGTGCTGGCTGTGTTGGAGAAGAGAACAGTAAACACACAGACAGGGTTCGAGATAGGGTGAGCGCAGCATGCATGCTGCAGTCAGAGTCCTGATGAGACCGAAGCATTTACACCAGCCCCTGACCGCCGGCTGACCCACGCAGATCAACAGCTGCCGTGCGTTTGAAGTCCCCCCTCACGAGCTCACGTTGCATTCGGGGACTTTTCCTGACAATATTATTCTGCGGTATAATCTGCCCCGTTAGATGTTTCAGTAACACCCAATCTAATCTGAATGCCGCTGAGCAGTCTGCGCTAGCTACCGATCCGGCTGGATCCAGAGGCCTGTTCTAAACCCGACCAGTCTGATTACTAGGAAAGACTTTGCTGCTTCTGTGTAGATACTGAAATAGGCCTATCGGATGCATGGAAAAGGGCACACACACAGGCAGATGGAAGAAGGTGTGGTAAAAAGAGCGTGATGAAGGTGAGGCATGCTCAGATCTCTTAAGGGTTTTCTTCGATGTACACTAACACCCCTCTTTCTCTCTTCCATGCATGTACAGTCAGTGGAGAGTGATAAGAGCAGATTTCCCCAGCAGCTTTGCCTAAGGCTAGAGAGCAGCTTTAGTCATTTAGCAGAGTAGGAGAGACTGAAGAGGAATAATTCACGAACCAATCTTAATAACAGAGAGATCAAGACTGCACAATAATTCATTTAACGATCCTTTGTAATCTATTAGGGTGACTGCTGACACATTTACTGTAGTGACAAATACACAGTGATTGCAAATTCACTGTACAGCTTTATTCACACCAAGAGTGATGTGACAAAGCAAAATAATTTTTTTAATAATCTCAAATATTTAAAGAACAATTTGATTGGCAACAGTGGTCCTAGAGGCAAAGTTGTTCAGAATGAGGTTTAATGTGGATACTCACCCCTAGCACCAGGTTTTATGCATCTCTCACAGATCTGAGAAACACATTCACGTTCAC
>NW_015505298.1:0-427 GCF_001515645.1 Sinocyclocheilus grahami | reverse complement strand
CCTCTGGGTTTATTTGAGCACAGAGTCATTCACAGTGCAGGAAAGGAACATACACATGGGCCGTACGGGACGTCGACGCTGAGTCACAGAGCGTCAGAAAGTGGGACGAATCATTTAAAAGCCACTCGTAGACCTGCCGGAGTGAAAGTGACACCGAAGTGAGAGAAAGAGCAAAAGAGAGTAGAAAACAACACGGCTTTAGTACATCGGAACAGAATTCGCTAATGGAGAAGACATGCTAGTTGAGGGCGATAGCTCTGCGAAAGCCATTAACCGGCTGGGCCCCTGACAGCCATTTCTAGCCGCTGTTTTTCCCCTTCGCTCTTTCTCTCTTCCTTCTCCTCTCATCAGTGCTGCGGCCGAAGGAGGCTCGTGTTTCTCTTGGGGGAGAGGAGGTGTGAGCGGCGGACATCTCCGACACCGAACT
>NW_015505297.1:2345992-2346982 GCF_001515645.1 Sinocyclocheilus grahami | reverse complement strand
GTGGGGGGGGGGGGGTCTTTGAGGGTTAAACCCTATTGGCTAATAACAAAGCACAAACCTTTCCTGTCAAAATATACATATTGGAAATATACATGCACTTCTCAAGCTGTTTTTAAGAACATTTGTTACTTTCGGAAGATAAACAGTTAGGGTTAACCGTGTTGGGTCGCTACTATCCAAGATCTTGAAACAAATCCAATAACACACAAAAATTCCCATTCAAACAATGCAAGAAGTCCCTGCAGGACTCATGTTTAACCTTTTATAATTAGCAAGTAGTTCAAAGCTAAAGATCAATCTTCGAAATGAACCTTGTTTTAACTTGATTAACATGATACTGGGGCTAGATTTAAAAACAGCCTTCGTTATGAAGAATTAACGACGTACAGAATGGTTTTATGAGACGGGTCATTTGTGCTTTAAACATAAACTGGACTTATTGATAGCTCTCCGGAATATGTATTTATGGCGGGCTAGGTGACTCAGCTGTGAGATATCACTGCACAGATTTAAAGACTAATTAGTATAATACAACGTTGTTTTAATCGCTGAAATTAAACACGTGATTCTTTACCTTCCGAGCTAGCCGCAGTCTTAGCATGCTAACAGGCCTTGGCTAATTTTTACCCCCAAATAGTTACGTTAATGATTAAAACGCTTTCATTAAGTAATACCTTAATTCGCTCGGATCTCTGCCGGTTAGCTTTCGAATATTTTCGTCCACGCTCTTTAAGCTTTCCTTTGCTTTTTCTAGCTGGTCTTGCAAACTTCGCACGACCACCGCCATCTTGCGCTTCGTCTTCCAGCAGCGCGTGGACTGTGGAGCGTCATGCGCGCCGCGCGCTCGGCTCGATAAAGGCGCGTAGCGCTGATCACGTGGCCGGTCCTGCATAGCGAAACCCCAGGCCGCCGCTGGGAGCAGTGTTGCCAATTTAGCTATTTTGAAGCTAGATTTAGCGACTTCCCCGCCCCTTTTGAGACTTTTTTCAA
>NW_015505297.1:2318192-2344541 GCF_001515645.1 Sinocyclocheilus grahami | reverse complement strand
TACCATGTCCACCCCTTAGATGTGGATCCAACCCCGCCCCCTGGATGTTTGTTCTGCAGTGAGGGGCTACTGGGGCCGCTGGCACTGTGATTGACAGGATCACTATCAAGAGCACATTCAGGGCTTTTTAGAGATATCAAATGTTTGGAGGTTTGATCATAAACACTCCCTCTCCTTGATCTTTAAATATGACAGAATGATCAAATTGAGCACTCTCAGGAAAATATGATAATGTTTTGTAATTATCGTTTAAATCTGGCTAATTTTTAAATATCTCAGAAAAATGTTTATGAGGTTTCAAATCAGAATATGACTTTTTGTTATGAAACAGGGCATCATTTTCATACAAGTCTTCTGTGGAGGACACCAGGACAAACGGCATGTTAATCAGGTATGTTGGGGAGACACATTAGGGAAAGAAATTTTAGATCAATATTCCTATATATATATGAGATATTCTTATGAAAATGTTGCCACGTTATTACTCCCATTACAACACTCTTTTCATTATGGTTTGCCCCAAGAACACGTTAATATGGAAATTAGATCCAATCTATATAGACATTGTATAGAATGGGAATACCAATTTATTTTTACACATATTCCATAAAGTAGGCTATAGTGGTATATCAAATCATTCTGCTATATCTTTCATAGTTGAGAATCATCTTTTTCATCAAAGTTTGGCTAAAAATAGCCTGAAACCTAAAAACTGATTAGTGAATGAAAAATAAGAGAGAAACAAGTTTTTGCCTATTTATGCCTTTTTTAATGTCTATTTATTTTTTTGAATTACTTAGTCCTGGCATCCTCTACAAAGGACATAGAATAAAAAATATTTTTTCAAAAATGTTTTTTTTTCTCCATTTATTTCTTATGCTCCAACCAATGTACTGATATAAAAAACGACAACAAAATTCACAAAACTTTTTTTTCTGGTTCTCAGGAGGTTATGGCTGATAAAACATTTCCACATATAACAGGGTGACAAACGTCTCTTGATTTTTTTAGTCATTAAAAATATTTCATAAACCTCATTCAAAGTTTCCACTGAAAATACAATATTTACTTCATTGTTTTAACAATGTGGTATTAGTTAACAGTGGCATCAAAAAAGTAAATAAAATTACAGAACTGTTCTGAAAGCATCTTACACTTTTTGAAAGACAGCACATTTTTTATGATGTTACCTATGAGTTATTTAACAATTTTGGATGAAACTACGATTACCATAACATTTTTTGCATTTCATAAAATTTTCAATAAAAATAAGGATGATTTTCAGTTAGCCCTTTAATAAATCGGACATGGTTTTATTTGGCAGACACAGCACAACAACATCATGACAATGAAATAGCAAGAAGCCAAAGATGTTTGCATTTTATGTCAGAAATTAAGTTTTATTTGACAATAGCCATGCTTCAAAGGACAGTAATTTGTATTTGTAACAGGTGTACTTTAATATTACATGGAACTCAATTCAATTTGCAAGAGTCTTTTACAAAATCTCCTGAGTTTCTCTCATGGTTCCTCTCATTCACATGAATTTTCTTCACAAAGGCTCTTCCGTCTGCTTCCAAGTTCTGCTCATTCATTGTCAGCCAAATCATTTTGCTCAAAATACCTTTAATAGACAGAAGCATGATTATACTTCATAAGAACACCTGCGCATATTTCAGGGAACACTAAATTTGTCTCTAACAACTCCATGTCAGTTACCTGGCAACAATACAAATCATCAAGTTAAGAGCTGACAAACGATCATCGTCTTTGCTCTCCTGGAAGAGAAAAATAATACACCGTCTATTTTAAGCAACATATTTTAGGTTGTCAACAAACAAGCCTTCACTTGTGCAACTGCAACGGAAGCAAGGGAGAAAATAATGATACCCCAGCTTTGAATTCAGAGCAAACCAAAAGGTGTTTACCAGATTGGCACGCACTGCAGAGCACCGTCGTGCCAACTGTCTGATAAGGGAATGTGCTTCAGGAAGCAGCGGTTTCTCAAGGCACGCTAGTAATGCATAAAGCCATCTGCCCTGTGAAGATAAATGTGCAACGTACAGCTAAACTGAGAAAATACAGTTCAAAAATACCTTTTAATTTTAAAGGGAAAAATGCAAAATATTTGATGTATTAGAAACAAAGAAATAAACATTTTATCTCAACTTTTAGAGTGACCTCTTAATTAAATATATCTCAATCGAATAATATCAATGCATATTGGATGTGACATACTGAACTTACCAACTGTGGTACAAAGTCTCTCTCCTCAAACCAATTGATTAAATACTCAAGCACAGCAGAGATGGTTGACTGAGCAGAGAATGCAATGAAATGACAAATAAATATTAGAATATGCGATTTATATGTGAATAATAAGCATATCTGCTGTCAAATGGCAATTACCTGGTTTAGTTTGCTGACAATGCTTAGGAAAGGTGGGAAACCAGTCTAATAAAAAGAGATTCAAGAACATTAAATCAAGACAGAATGCTCAAATTTTGGTAATAATAAATCTACACAGTGTAACTCAATGTAATCTACTTGTACTGACAACAATTATCACAGTGTTTTGATGATATGATAAGGGGAGAATTATTACCTTGACATAATCAAGACCCGGGTTAACTTTATCTTCTTCTTCTTTCAGTTGGATGTCAAGACAAACATTCTCACCCAAGCAGAACCTCTTCCATCCATCCTCATCCTCCGTTTTGGGCTAAAGTGGGGAGAAGACTTGGGTTTTAAAGCAACTTTTTCATCATTTAATCAAAAATACAGTAACTTGAGGAGGTACTATAGGATTGTAATGTATAGGTATGTTTTATGTGAGTGTAATGTATAATGTGATGTTTATGTGAGCGTAATGTATAATGTGTGGAATTTTGTACTTGTGACTGTAAGATATAT
Organism: Sinocyclocheilus grahami; assembly: GCF_001515645.1. Taxonomy (NCBI): domain Eukaryota; kingdom Metazoa; phylum Chordata; class Actinopteri; order Cypriniformes; family Cyprinidae; genus Sinocyclocheilus; species Sinocyclocheilus grahami. The sequence continues at coordinate 2,341,628 of NW_015505297.1, read as the reverse complement.
CGTGTGGATTGAGTGCATGCAGCTGTTTAATGGTATGCTGATTGTTGAATAATTGCATACATAGATACTGCCATGCAAGAAAGATTTCAGACAAGTATTATATCATATCATGTTTAACTTCTGTCCAGATATCAATGATCTTACCATGACAACATTATCATCCAAAAACTGGGATTTCCAATGCTGACGATGCTTGTTAACACTCTGAAATAAGAAAGTGTTATATTGACTGTACTTAATTTAAAAACAAACAGACAAATGTTAGATACTTGATATTAAAAGTACTTGAACAAGTAACCAATGCATGTAAATTGAACACCTGTCTGACTTCTGAAAATTTGCTGACTTGTTGTTGCTGCCATTTCAAGCTGGGAGAGAAACCCTGAGGTGCGGCCAGACAACCTGTGATCTGTGAAAAAAATCCATATGCAAAATGATTACACAGATACGTTTTCAAATGTAATAGTCACTGTTCACTTGTCGCACTCACAGACACATTCACAGATTGTTTCTTCTTCAGCTTCTTTGGATCAATTTGTGCCACAACAACATCTGGGCACAGAGATGCTTCCCTTCTGTAAAAACATAACACAATTCTATTCATTTTTACAGCGAGCACCTGAAAAATCATTAAACAAACAAATTTATGTTCAAAAAAAGGTTTATAAATTAACATAAATATACAACCAAGTTATAAAGTCCAAAGTTCTGTAACCAGTTTTGCATTATTACTCCACGCCTTGGTGTCTTAGAGAATTAATTTCTAAATATACACAAGCTAAACCAAGTATCTCAAGTACACTGTATCACTGAGACATCTCCTAAATCAATATTTAATTAAATCTTTACTTGTTTTTGCATTTTATCCTTTAATATTATTTTCTCCTTCAGTACGTGTAAAACCTAATAATAATGTACGTATGTAAAGCACTTTGGAAACAATGTTGCTTACATGAATAAAGATCCACCTGCGTCTACTTTTAAACCCTAAAATGAAGATTAGATGAAGAATAAAAACAGGTTTATAAATTAACATAAATATACAACCAAGTTATAAAGTCCAAAGTTCTGTAACCAGTTTTGCATTATTACTCCACGCCTTGGTGTCTTAGAGAATTAATTTCTAAATATACACAAGCTAAACCAAGTATCTCAAGTACACTGTATCACTGAGACATCTTCTAAATCAATATTTAACTAAATCTTTACTTGTTTTTGCATTTTATCCTTTAATATTATTTTCTCCTTCAGTACGTGTAAAACCTAATAATAATGTACGTATGTAAAGCACTTTGGAAACAATGTTGCTTACATGAATAAAGATCCACCTGCGTCTACTTTTAAACCCTAAAATGAAGATTAGATGAAGAATGACTTACTGAACCTGTCTGAGATATTCTTGAGGGTTTCTGGGGGGTTCGTTTGAGTTATATTCCTCTGTGTCGCAGGACTCCAGGGGCAGAAGTCTGGGCATCAACTCCTCCATGTCTGACTTCATGTCTTTGCGTTATTTTCTATTCGAGATCATCAAAATACATCAAAATTCACGAGTCGCTGCTGCTGGTTCTCTACGTGCTTGTCAGCCTCTCCATTTTGAAAACATTGGCCATGATGACGACCAATAGACGCGACGGTTCCCGTGGTGGCGCTTATTCGCTAGCTATGATACAGATGGAAAGAAGGAAAAGATGTGTAGTGACATCTGTTGTTTAGGAGGAATGTGAAAAGAAATATGAACATGATAACACAGAAGTTAAAGGGGTCATATGATGCTGCTAAAAAGAACATTCTTTTGTGTATTTGGTGTAATGAAATGTGTTTATGCGGTTTAAGGTTAAAAAAACACATTATTTTCCACATACTGTACATTATTGTTTCTCCTCTATGCCCCGCCTTTCTGAAACGCTCGATTTTTACAAAGCTCATCGGTCTGAAAAAGCCAGGTGTGCTGTGATTGGCCAGCTATCCAGTGCGTTGTGATTGGCCGAATACCTCAAGCGTGTGACGGAAATGTTACGCCCCTTACCATACTGTGATGCCTGCGGCAACCACATGTGACGACTCCGGGCTGGACTCCGCTTCGTCCACGGTGAAAGCCGATCCGGCGATCGACAGCAAGAAGTTGAAGTATTTCCTCAGCAACCAGCACGGATCAGCTCTAGGCATGACGAAGCAGATATCGTCCTCTTTTGGAAGACCAAACAAAGTAGTTTCGCTTTCACAACGAATCACACAGCGCCTTCACGACATGGCGGCGGCGGCAACAACAATACTATAGCGAGAATAAACGTTACGCCTTCTTTCTTTGCGTGAACATTTGGGCGGCGTTATGCTAATCTTCCCACATAGTGATGTAGATATGTGGGGGCGTGTTAGAACGAGGCGTTTTAGGTAGGCGTGGCTGACTCTTAACTTTTATAAAGAATATCTCTTTGGATTTGAGACTTTAGTCTTTGCAACTTTACAGATCTTCTTTATGCACCAAGAGCTTGTAACACTCCAAAGAGAAAGGAAAATTTGAAACCGCATCATATGACCCCTTTAAAATATATTCATTTCTATGCATGCAATGTATAAGTATTAGTGTCAGAATTGTACGTTTTTAAGGGGCAACATTTGAAGGCCAGGGGCATCTTGATAACTTCATGAGGGGACCACAGTGTGTCAGCCATGTTATATTATGTCAAATACGTAAGCTGAATCAATGAAATGAAATTAAGCTTGGAAATAATTCTGAAATATCCACCTTATTTATAGACTGATATCTCAAATAAGGTTTGTGCAGCTGGCAGAACTTCAGTTCAGACTCTGCAGACCTTTGCTCAGTCTGTCACTCCTATCAGTAAATTCTCTAATAACACTGTAACAGCACTGAGTGAGCTGATGTGTGTTACCCATATGCATCTAAATTGTCCAATTTATTTACTCTTGTACTGGAAAGAGCACTCTGATCTGTTATATTCAAGACTATAATGATTGATGATCTTGTTAATCAATTACCGGTTGCACTAATGAAAAACATGCAAGCGTCCTACACTCCTAAAAATAGAGGTTCTTAGTTAGCATCTACAGATCCATGAAGAACCTTTAACATCCATGGAATCTTTCAACTGCACAAAAGTTACTTCATATTGGAAAAAGGTTCTTTAGATAATTTAAGTGGTAAAAGGTTGTTAAGATGTTCTTCACACAAAGTTTTTGTTTTTTAAGAACTGTTCACTGAAAGATCCTTTGGGAACCAAAAAAAATGGTTCTTCTATGGCGTCACTTCTTTTAGAACCATTTCTAAGAGTGTTCCAAATATTTTCTGTATTGATGATTTTTTTATGCATTCGAAATGACTGCTTTTTCTAGTCTCATAGTTATAATCTAACACAATGATAATTTAATGGGGTTAGTATTTCACAAGGTTTACTCACTGTATCACAGGTCAAATCCAAACAATGTAAAATTACTACTGCTTCATGTGGTCTAACATTGTGAAACCTTATCAGTTTGAATGTGGCTTTGGTCCAGAGTTTGTGATGTGGCTTGTGTTGATGTTAATGATTTACTGACAGTAACCTCTAATCCAATCTCTGTGTGTCAGACTGTGATCTCCATGGATTGGTTCATTCTGTGACAAGACCGAGGGAATGACATTTCGCCGGGATTTAGCTTGTCTTACCCTCTGACTATTGGATTTGGAAATGTACATAAAGGAACTGATCTAATGAGATGAAGTGAAATCGCTGGATAAATCCAAACATGGCAGCTGTACATGCAGTCATTTTGTTTCATATTGTCTTCAGTTTTTTACACCAGGGTTTGGGTTTGATTTCAGACTACAAATTATGTGGAGACCCCGAATGTGAAAGTAAGATCATTTATGCTCATATAGTGTAAAAGAAAAGATTAGACTAAAACTGTGATGTGTGTTTACTGTTTATCTTATGTTTTTGTCCATTTCTTCAGGCATGATAAGTCGTGTACAGGCTCAGAGAGACTATAGTGCTAAAGACTGCCGCTTTCTAAACTTCAAAAAAGGGGATATCATCACTGTTTACTACAAACTCACTGGAAAAAGAAATGATCTATGGGCAGGAAGTGTGAGTACTCTTTTCTGGTTCTGTCTTGATTAAAAATATGCATGTATAAATCAGTTTTGTAAGATCAATATACAACATTTGTGCATTACTTAATCTGACATATAAACAGTATGTTTAAAAATATTCAGAATATTTTACATTTTGCAGATAGAAAAGCTGTCTGGATTGTTCCCAAAAGATGCCATCAAAGTTGATCAACCGTTTATTGATGAGAAAAAGGAAATCCAGGTGCCAACTCAGGTAATGTACATTTAAAAAAAAAAGTTTTTAAATGTACTTTTTAAAAAACAAAAAAGTGCATGTTATACGTCTACATCAGCTGGTTTAAATATTATTTAAAATGATCAAATCAACCTCAATACATTCAGTTACAGGAACAAAAACAACTTATTTCTGAAAAAATTATCTGTTACTACTTCCATTACATTAGATCCATTACATTACATCCATTCATTAAAATTATAATTTTTCACTTTTTACAGTGTACAGAATCTGACTCAAATAAGCTGGTGTAGCTAATGTAAACTCCTAAGAAATCTGAATTATCTGACAGAATTAATTCTTATGTATGCTGATTTGGTAAGAAAAGTGTCTACCAAGAACATAAATATTAATCAGTGTAAATTTTCTCCTCAGGAATATGACTTCATATGCTTTGATGAAAATGGTTTAGTGATTGAGCGCAGCACTGAATTTGATGATCTGGAAGATTTGTCACAAGAAACCGATTTCAATGAAGTCCAAGATAATCCTACTGAAACAGAAGAGAGTAAACCCAGTCAGATTTCTGTTCAAGATGTTTCTGATCAAAACAGCCCCAAGACAACACAAAAAGATGGGTCTTCCTGGAAAGGCTCTGCCGTTAGTGGATGGTTTGGCAGGAATGAGCAAAGCAATGATGAACCACAGGATGAGAGCAGTAAAGAATCCTTCAAAAGCAGAAAAATTGTGATGGATATGGAGGAGAACCATGTGGAGGAGAAGACAAACTCTGGAACGTTTGGTTGGATCAGGGGTGAACTCACCAATGCTTTTGGGTTTGGAAACAAGGATCTAAAAACTGATACACGGGACAATATCAAGAACCCAACAAATGACGAAGATACCTCATCTCAGCGGTCTAGCTCCTGGATAAGTATGGGTAGAGATGTCTTGGGCTTTGGTGAAGACAATACTGAAGCTGCAACTAAACCTGAAGCTGGAAAAGCCGATGAAAACACAAACACAGAGGACCAGAGCATATTTAACCCCAGTCAGAACATGGATGTGGTTGACAACAAACAGAGAGATGAAAACAACCCAGACGACAGTGTGGAAAATAAGGATGGTCCCTTGGAGGACAGGAGAACAGAAAATGAAAAAGAAGAGGAACAGGTGGGGTGGTACGGAAATATGTACAACAGGATCACAAACCTTTACAGAGAAGAGCAAACTAAACATTATGAGGATGATGGAGGCAGTTTGACAGAAAGCCATGGATCTACTTCAAATACTGAGAACATTGAAACCAAAGATTCAGAATCAAGTTCACAGTCCATATTTTCAGTCAACGGCCTGACATCAATGCTTAAGCTTCCTTTTCAGGCAGACACAGTAGTAAAGAGAGAGGAGGAAAAGACAGAAAAGGAAGAAGATGCAGGTAAGGAAGACTTTGATGAGGACCAACATAATAACAAGGATCAAGAAGAAAAAATGTTGATTGATATTTATGAGCAGGACTCAAACCCAACAGACACTGATGTACTAATGGAAACTCAGTCTCTGTCTGATAAAACAATGACTTTAAAAGATAGCATTGCATCTGATAGCATTGAACAACTAGATGTAGAATCTAATATGACAGAAAACAGCATGATTTCACAAATCCGTGAAACCGAGTCAGAAGATAATTTAAATGAAGAAGTTAAAAGTGAAAACAATGCTGATTTTTTTGAGGGAAAGGTGGAGCAAGATACAAGAGATGTGCAAAACGATGAGGAAAAGACAGGAAAGAAAGAAGATCCAGGTAAGGAAAACTTTGATCAGGAACAAAATAATAACAAGGATCAAGAAGATAAAATGCCGACTGATATTTATGAGCAGGACACAAACCCAACAGACATTGGCGTACTAAGTGAAACTCAGTCACTGTCTGATAAAACAATGACTTTAAAAGATAGCATTGCATCTGATAGCATTGAACAACTAGATGTAGAATCTAATATGACTGAAGACAGCACAGATTCACAAATCCTTGAAATCAAGTCGGCAGATAATTTAAATGATGAAGTTAAAAGTGAAAACAATGCTGATGTTTCAGAAGGAGCTGTAGAGAAAGACATGAAAGATGTGCAAAGTGATAAGGAAAAGACAGTAAAGGAGATCAATTCAGGTAAGGGGGACTTTCTTGAGCAACAAAATGTGAAAGATGACGAAATATCTGATGTTGTCAAGCAAGAATCAACCACAAAGGATATTGATTTACTTAGTGAAACTCAGGCCATATCTGATGGAACAATGACTTTAAAAGACAGCGCTGCATCTGATGACATAAGAGATATAGATGGCTTTTCTAAAGACTCTAACACCCAACATGGTGATGAAGTTAAATCTGCAAATAATACAACTGATGAAGGTATTCAGAGCAAAAACAACTTAACTGATTCAGCAGATGACATTTTAGAGGGCAAGCTGATACAAAGTCTGTCTGATCAAGACAATTTAGACAGTATCAGACAGCAAGAAAATGATTCTAATAAAATTAGCACAGATCCTGTAACTGTTGCTGATCCATCTGAACTGTCAGAGTCAGATATTCAGACAGATCCTGAGTTACGTTATGAAAATACACAAGAATTAAATGTTGCAGATTTGTACACTGACTCACATATTAAGACTGTCACAACTGGTCAAAGCATAAATGCAGATAAAAATTCTGAACCGACTGTGGATACATTATCAGAATATAATAATGAAAAACAATTAGCTGAAGGCGACCAAGGTATATCGCAAGAAAATTATGAGTTAGTTATAGACACAAAAGATAAGTTAGTTATGGAAAGAAATGAGGAACAATTAGATGAAGAATTACCAAAAGACATCACATTTTATGAAGAAAAGTTATCAGATTCAGAAGCACATGCAACGCAAATGAGCAATGAACATAAATTGGACACAAACATAAATCCTCTTAATGAAAGATCTTCTCATAATCACACTCTTGTAACAGATGAATTAACTGTACCTAGTGAAGAAAATCTGCATTCAGACCTTGAGTCAAATTCAGCCCTAAATGGCACAGATTATGAGATGGATAATAACAGTGAATTGCATCTTGAGTCATTGGTGATAGAAAACTCAGGTATAAGTATTGTCAAGAATACAGATTCAGTAGGTGAAAATGACAATGAGGTTGTTGTTCAAGAAGAGCAAGAGGAATCAGGTACAGTTTCTGAAACTACAGAGAATTATTTTGAAACAAAGGATGACACACAAATCACAAATGAAAGTCTAACACAGGAAACACATACAAAAAGACCATCGCTAAACATGTCTGATGGATCTGTTGATTTAAAAGATTTTGGTCATGATCTCAGTTTACCAGAAAATGCAGACAGTGATAATATTCCTAACGCTGTGGCTGAAGAAGACCCAGATGGCTATACAACTTCCACAGAAACTATGATGAATGATTTCTTCTCAAAGAATGACTCAGTACAGGATGGCAATATTAATATCATGCATGATCAAAATCAAAGTGTTGAACACAAAGAGGAGACCGACACAGCAAACAACGAGGATCATCAAACCGATTCAGAAAGTGTCACGGGAAGGGAGGAAAGCGACATAGGTGCCATCTGGGATCAAAGTGATGATGGTGACATGCCGGTGAAGTCAGAAGATAAAGAAGAACAGGGCAATGAAAAACAACCTGGAAGCCCTGAAATTCAAGACAAAAATACTGGCAATCATCTTACAGAAACCTCTAAAGGATATACAAACTTATATCCTTATCTGAGTGAACAGAATATTGAAGATCTTTTAGATTTATTTGGAGACCAGACGTTATCATGGCTGGATTCCAAAATGGGAAACACTAATGCAGGTCAAGATAATGATGACCTTGATGAACTTGGTGACTTTGAACAGCTGTTGGAAAACCATATGAAGATGAACACAAAACTGGGACATATTCAACAAGATAATGGTTCTCCTGGCAAGGATAACACTAAAGAATATCAAGCACTACAAAAACTGTATACCCTCTTATCTTCTCTAAGAAAGAAATATTCACCAGTGATAACAGATAACAGTGTAGAACGCCCAGGTACTGATGATTCGTAATGATCATTATCAAAAATAATAAGAGCATGACAGATCATGGAATTCATCATTTTGGTCAATATTGCATGGGACAAAAACTTCTGCATATGTGATTAATGGGAAATCTGGGTTTTGAGATCTTACTCTTTGAGTGATGGTAATGTAAAAGTTGTCAAATTTTCTATAATGTTCCCACTATTTCCTCACAGGGATCAGCGAAGATGACTGTGTTCATGAAGCATGTCTAGATGTGAATAAGAATACAGAAATCTCCACAACAGAGGCTGAAAATAATCAAGTTACCGATGACAGATCTGGTATAAATAACTTGGGCAATCCTCAAAATGAGCCAGTCTCTGAGGAAAAGGACCTTTTAGTGAACAGAGCTAATGTGGAGGGTGTTCAGACTGTTGAGCAGGAAAAAAGAAAGCAAAATACAGAAGATTGGACATCTTCTGAAACCAAGAAAGCTTTCCAAAACCACGGTCTTATCTCTGAGGAGCATGTTGAATCACAGAATGGTAATCATTTTTTTGGACTTAAAATGATCCTCTTGTCGGTCCAAACCCATCATGAAGAAAATTGATCTTGAGGGGTGACACTTCACACATTGTAAATTGTAAAAACTTAAATATGTGTTTTGTTCTTTTTGACAGAAGGAGGGCAATTTTATCAGATGGCAGTTTTTGTTGACGTCACAATGAATGAAATTGCATCTCTAGTGGACAAGGTGAGTGTTTCATGTGAAATACATGTAGGAAAAGTAGCTTGCTATAGCCTGCTAAAAGTAGCCTGTCCCTTTTTTTCTTTTTTGTATTAAAGGCACAAAGTTATTTTTTGAGAGACCTATTTTTCATAAAATTCTAAAAAAAATAAATAAAATAAAAAGGATATTCTGGACAATTACAATCACACAATAATGTATTTTTTTTTACTTAAAACATTTGATATTCAATTCATTCTAGTAGAGTACATTTAAATTATTATCATTATCATCGACCTTTTAATTATGATGTTTATTTTATTTTATGTTTATTTTTATTGTTTTATTTTCCGTGTAAAATTTGGGGAATATGTACTTTAGATTCACATTTACTGCACATGTAGGTACATTTACATTACATTTAGTCATTTAGCAGACGCTTTTATCCAAAGCGACTTACAAATGAGGACAATAAAAGCAGTCAAAACTAACAAAAGAGCAACAATATATAAGTGCAAATGACAAGTCGCGGTTAGCCTAACGCAGTACTCGTAGCAAGGTGTATATATATATATATATATATACTATACACACACACACATATACACACACACAAACAAAGAAAAACAAGTAGATAGAATAGAAAGCTAGTGTTTGTTTTTTGTTTGTTTTTTTTTAATAAAGAAAAAAAAAAAGATAAATATACATAAAGTAGAATTAAAATAGAATAGAAAGTGCTAGAGTTATAGGGTCAAATAAAGGTGGAACAGATGTGTTTTTAGTCGTTTCTTGAAGATGGTTAAGGACTCAGCAGCTCGGATTGATTTGGGCAGGTCATTCCACCAGGAGGTAAAAACACCGATTTAGAAAATTACACCTAAATCGGTATTTTTACCTACATGTGCAGTAAATGTGAATCTAAAGTACACATTCCCCAAAGTTTACACAGAAAATAAAACAATTCATATAATATTTCATTTAGCTGAGGATGACAATCCGCATTTTCTGAAGCCAATTTTTGTTCAAAATATATTTTTTAAGTGTTTCATGCAATATTGTGTACTCTATTTGTGGAAACAGCCGGTGTCGTGCCGAAAATGTATCATCTGCCGAAAACTGATTGCCGTCTGTAATCATTTTTTTGCAAGTGTAAAACTGCATTTTATGGGTTTTATTGGCCATTTAAAGGTATTTCAACAGGTAAAAAAGGACTGCATGAGGTATAATCTATCAAATATAACAACCATGAATGAAATCAAGTCATTTTGAGGCAGAAAGAACAGTTCACTCAATAAGTAGAGTCTGTAATCACTTTTTGGCAAGTGTAAAACTGCATTTTATGGGTATTTCAACAGGTAAAAAGGACTGCATGAGCTAAACGACTTAATTGCATTCGAGGGTTATATTTGACAGATTATAGCTTGTTAGAAAACACTCTCTGTCTGTATTGGTTCCAGATGTTTCCCCCTCCTCCATCTGTTCTCTCTCTCTCTTGTATTATGTTTTAATATCTCGTACTCATATTCGAGGTACGCATGCGCACATGTATGCATTAGCTTTTCTTGGTTCAAATGTTCAAATCAGGACACGATAGCTAGGACTCCAAGGTAATGGGGTTCGTGATGAACTATGAAGATAGTTCAGCATCCTTCGCCAAGTTTATTCCTAATATGTCCATATTTTCCTGTACATGTGGCCATTTTATATAACACATATTCTTGGCCAACATCCTATATGTATGTCATCTATATCCTCATTGGTTAAAGGGTTGAAACTCCCCTCGACATATGCCTATATAATATCTTTGTCTATGAATAAAGTTGAAGTATTGAGAATACCATTTGATGTGTGTTTTCTTGCTTCCCGGCCGTATACACTTTAAGGGACTGAGAATTTTCCAGGTGGCAAAGAGAATCTATAGGGACCGGTTGTTAATTACTGACATAGCTCATGCAGTCCTTTTTACATGTTGAAATACCCATAAAATGCAGTTTTACACTTACCAAAAAGTGATTACAGGCGCCAATCAGGCAACCGATCAATTTTCGGCACGACACGTGACCGGAGTGTCATATTTTGCACTCAAGGCAAATTGATTGATATTGATAAGTATTTACTGTCTCTACAACTAAATAACCTATAAAACCTGCTAAATAGATAATAAATAAAATTGTAATGCAGACACAAAGGTAAGTTAAGTAGTCATTTTGAGTTGAGTTTAATCCAGAGGGAGTTGCTCAACCGGTCTCTGTATCAATGACCTTTGTTTATAGAGAAATATTTAACTGACACACCCACCAATGAAACATACTTACCCATATTTTAAACTATGACATTTCATAACCAGGTCATGACCAATATTTTTGCGTGTGTGCTTACTGACTAATTCCTCGGCGTCGATAGATCCGTCTGTCTCTTTAAAACGCGAGCGTAACGTTGTTGCACTCAGCAATTGGTGACGTGTGGAAGCAACCATGACCCTTGTAGGGGTGTTAAATTTTGTGGCTTTTAAATGTTTCGCATAAAGTCAAAACATTACTGTTTTATATAACACAATACATGTTTTTTCTCCTTTAAAAATAGAAGAACAAATATCAATGACGTTTGCAATTTACATTTTCGAAACACAAGCGCATATGCTTCACGAGTCCTCCCTAAAACACAAGAGTGCGCTCTTCCTCTCAGCGCAGTGAGCACTAGCAGTCAGAGTAGAGCAGCGTCCGGCACCATGGCATAACAACATAAATGAACAGATTACAGAATTTAGAATAACTCAGTTTGGATATAATCATGGCAGACGAATTTAAGGCCGAGTCTGTCGTTACAGAAGCGACTGACATGAAAGGAGCAGCGAAGATTTACTACACACTCGCCGTGGAGAAAATCAAAGATGTATGTGGCACACAGTGTGTATGATGAGACAGCGTTAGTGTGTATGGCAGCTGTCAGCAGGTGTCATATATATTTCTATTAAGTCAGCTATCATAGTACTCATCATTTATTCTAATGCAGTATTTACATGTGTTTAATTAGATGTATACTGTGTAAACTGTTTTGTATTAAGACATAGCTGGTTAGCATTGAAGCATCTGGTACATGTTGCTAATTTCATCTTACATTACCATTGATTTGTGTGATTTTATTGAACTTATTGATTTATAGATCTACAGTGACCTTTATTGGCCTTCAGCTGACCTTTTATTGGCCTTGTTTACCAGTTTATGACGGTATAGCTTTAGTGTTGAGAGGTTTAGTGTATATTGTCTTTTTCATCTTACAGTGGCATTGGTTTTGGTCAGTTACTGTAGGTCAGTGACAAATGAGGATGTCTTTTTTTTATCTATTTTAAAACACATCGTAGTTTTTTTAGAAAACTTTATACATTTTATTTGAATAGTTTTGATTTCTTGACTGTAAAAATGACAGGTGCTAAAATATTCTTTGCAAAAATGTGTGATATAAATGATCATTATTATTACTGCTATGTTTAAGAAATAATAATGAACGTTTATGTGAAACGACTAAAAATTGTGTCTGTGTTTGATCATGTGAATGTGGGTTTAGGTTTATAGAACATCCTGTCCACTTTTGTATGCGTGACAGAGAGAGGGTTAAGAAAAGCCTTATAATATGAAAGCGTGTAAAATTGCTTAATTTATACTTCTCTTTTTATTGAGAATTCATATAACTGTTTAACTTCTGTGTCTTAGGTTGTATCTTCACTTCCTGATGATATCCGGCCTGGTGCTGACTTATATGGACTGCCATGGGAAGCTGTGGTTTTCACAGGATTTTTAGGTGTATTGACACTGCTTCTGTTCAGCTGCAGGTTCATTCAGTCTGTAAGTCATGCATTACTGCTACATAAAAATGCACACTTTATGAGTGCTATCATTTCACTAAATGAGCTTTTTCTGTTTTGTTCTGCAGATCAGAAGTCGAATATATGCAAGTGAGTGTTTTCCATCTCTTTATCTGCTTTAAACCTATCCTCATGATCTGTTTTATCTGATCTCCACTGTCAGCTCTCAACTGATCCTGTCTGTTGATTTGTTTGCAGGTAAAGAGACGCAAATGGTGCAGAAAGTGGCCGAACTGCTTGATGAAAAGTGCAAAGTGCTGGAGACATTCAGTGAGGTTAAACAGAAGGTGAGAAATGATGTTACAGTATATGAACACTTAATGCACATCAATGCTTGTATAACTGCATTCTCCTAAATCAGTCCCTCTAAACAATGTCTGTCCATCTCAACAGTTTGACAAGCTAGAGTCCACACTACAGAACAATGGCATGTCTGCACAAGCTGCAGAAAAAGACAGTTTAGAGGTAAATATGGTCATTATGGTCTCAAATCTACTAATGTACTAAAGGGGGAAGTCGTGGCCTAATGGTTAGAGAGTCGGACTCGTAACCCAAAGTTGCGGGTTCGGGTTTCGTACCGGCAGGGATTGTAGGTGGGGGGAGTGAATGTACAGCGCTCTCTCCCACCTTCAATACCACGACTGAGGTGCCCTTGAGCAAGGCACCGAACCCCCAACTGCTCCCCGGGCGCCGCAGCAAAAATGACTTTGGATGGGTTAAAATGCAGAGCACTAATTCCATGTCACGTCACTAAAAATGTTTATAAAATGTGTCGCCCTGACCACTTCACTAGTTACCTGATCCAATTACAGTGGGTACGGAAAGTATTCAGACCCCCTTAAATTTTTCACTCTTTGTTATATTGCAGCCATTTGCTAAAGTCATTTAAGTTAATTTTTTTTCCTCATTAATGTACACACAGCACCCCATATTGACAGAAAAACACAGAATTGTTGACATTTTTGCAGATTTATTTTTAGGTGGCGTCACAGAAATTTGAACAATCAAATGCACAAATGAAAAAGGAAATAGAGAGGCTGCAAGAAGAGCTGTCCCAACAAAACAAAGCAAGGAAACAGCAAGAGGATCAGGTAATGTTGTCATTCACACAGATACACTCACTTAACATATTCAAACTACCCTGTTCATGCTTGATGCCCTTTATGTTGTCTGTATCTGTCCTAACAATTGTTATATTTGTTTTTCAGCTTGCTGAACTTGAGCAGATTTTAAGAAATTTAGAAGAGGAAGCTAAAGAACGAAAGTCCCAGTTAGAACAGGTATTGACTATGTATATGATGCATGTTTCAGTCATATTTCCTTTTTTAAACACAATCATTTGTAATTCTATACTGTTACCCGTTTCTCCATCTGTAGGACAACACAACACTGAAGATCCATGAGATCAACACAGAGCGACTGCAGAAAAACCTGCAGGTGGCCAAAGAGGAGCATGCAATGCTGCTTGAGAGTAAAGAACAGGTGAGATCTGTGTTAGAGTGCTTAGTTTGGAGAAGATGAACAGATCAATAAAAAACATTTAACAGGAGTACCTATGTTTTCTTCACTCATACAGCTGGTGCAAGAGGCAGAGGACTGGGGTGAACGTCTCGGTGAGCTGGAGGAGGAGATGAAAATGTGTGAAAGATCTCATACTGGTATGCTGGAGGACTGCGCTAATAAAGATGATCGCATCAAGGTAAAAATACAATGGCATCAGGCTCAATGAGACCAGACACTAGAAAACAGAAAACCGTCATATTTCTTTCAGTATCAAAAGAACAGCATTTATTTGTAAATGTTTTTACTGTCACTTTGCATCCTTGCTAGGGATGTAACGATTCACTCAACTCACGATTCGATTCACGATTTTGATTTCACGATTCGATTCACGATTTTTTTTTTACAAAATGAGATTTAAGACAAATTATAAATTAAATGTGTCCTTTTATTATTGCTTGGACAAAATACTGTACGTTTCTTTGTGAAATTGAAATATAACACTATAATAATATACTAATATAGCACTTGTAAATTATTGCTCTTTTGTTGTTTTGATTGCTTCTATTGTCCTCATTTGTTAGTCGCTTTGGATAAAAGAGTTTGCTAAATAACACAATTTTAATATAATGTAAATGTAAATAACAAAACTAAATTGAAATTTTAAAACAAGCCCCAAATTAAATAAATAAGTAACACAAATAAAATAAATCTCTTCATATAAACAAACTAAGGCTTTGTCTGTGCTCTTCCCATTTAAAATTAGAGGCAACCACTGCATTTTAATCATGATCCAAACAAAGATGCTGCATACATGCAACATGAGCAGTTTTTAATCTAAATTACATTGTATAGTTTCGAAATTTGAAGCAAAAACAGAATGGTTTGACTATAGTTTTGTGAAACTATGCATAAAAAATATCTGCATGAAACAGAAACAGCAGAGGAGCTGAATGAGACGCAGATTCACTCTCTGCCAGCAGGTGGCGCTTAAAGTGTTTCCTTGGGTTCCGCTGTAAACAATGCAGCGCTGCACTTATGAACTTTAATATGCATTATACAGAGGCAAGAGGAAAAGAAAAAATACCATCGAAAAAGACAGTAAGTTCCCCTCAGACATATATTCATATAAACTCCTACCCCTAATTGAATCGCGATTTGTTTAGCATCTCAACCGATTTGAATCGTCACATATTTAAATCGATTTTCAACCGGCTCGCAGTTAATCGTTACATCCCTAATCCTTGCTGAATAAAAGCATTAATTTCTTTAAAAAAATAATAAAATACGGACCTCATATGGTAGCATATGTGATATAATTAAAATATATATCAAATTAGATGTACACAAAAGTGTCGAAACATAAATAAACATGTTATATTCTTAAATGCACAATATTTAATCAAACTTTACTCAAAAGTTTTTAAACAGGAAATTATTCATTGACAAAATCTAGTACACAGCGTGGTAAAAATACAAAGATCTGTCATGAAACTCTAGATGGCGCAGGCCGATAGGTTCTAACTCAGTCAGACATAATGACATTATTCACGTGGCGCAGCTGATTGGTTCTTTTTGTATCAGCTGTCAATGAGCTTGCTGCTCAACATTCAAATACTTGGCTAGTGCTCGCTGTAGCAGTTGCAGCGCACTTCAGAAACCC
This sequence comes from Sinocyclocheilus grahami, assembly GCF_001515645.1. Taxonomy (NCBI): domain Eukaryota; kingdom Metazoa; phylum Chordata; class Actinopteri; order Cypriniformes; family Cyprinidae; genus Sinocyclocheilus; species Sinocyclocheilus grahami. The sequence goes on along the minus strand of NW_015505297.1, from coordinate 2,325,510 downwards.
TCCACCTTCCCCAGCTCCACCTGTATAGATCTGCTATGGGGTGACTTCATGTATGTTTTATATGGGGTTGTCTCATATATGTTATATGTGACCCTGGATCACAAAACCAGTCTTAAGTCACTGGGGTATATGTGTAGCAATACATTGTATGGGTCAAAATTATAGATTTTTCTTTTATGCCAAAAATCATTAGGATATTAAGTAAAGATCATGTTCCATGAAGATATTTTGTAAATTTCCTACCGTAAATATATCAAAACTTTTTGATTAGTAATATGCATTGCTAAGAACTTCATTTGGACAACTTTAAAGGCGATTTTCTCAGTATTTTTATTTTTTTGCACCCTCAGATTCCAGATTTTCAAATAGTTGTATCTCGGCCAAATATTGTCCTATCCTAACAAACCACACATTAATGGAAAGCTTATTTATTCAGCTTTCAGATGATGTATAAATCATATATGTAAATATAAATTTACCCTTATGACTGGTTTTGTGGTCCAGGGTCACATATGTGTAGCAGCAGTATTTCTTACATGCTCACAGCAGCATGCCATGGATGTACTGGCAGTAGCAAGTCTCGGTACTTGCTCTGCAGCGGCAGCAGCATAGCAGATCTATTCCACCAAGACCAAACACATTGACATGGCCATGTATATTACCATGCTAAACTCTCTGAGAGCTATCATGGCAGAACTGTATTTCAAAAAAAAAAATAAAAATACACATTTTCCTTTTCTTGTATCAGTCACTGACAGAGTGCCTTTTGAAGATGCGAGATTGGGATTCTGAGGATGAGAGCTGCATTGACGGCAGCACCAATGCAGCTGGAGCTGAGAATGGAGACAGTTCAGGTTCAAGCTCTTGTGGTTAATTTGGGAATATTCTTAGTTTGATTTGAAGTCAGGTCTTGAGGTGTCATCTCATGAGTTTTTTGTGCTTGCAGATTTCCATCAGAAGCAAAAAGTACAGAAACTTATTGAAGCGGCCAAGGTACTCCTACTCACATCCTGGTTGTCTCAAACCTAGTGAAACACCTAGATAAGATACGATACACATATGACTGCCAAACATCCTGTCAAGTATGGCAGCTCACTGGGGTTTGAAACACAACCCTTATGTGTCAGTTTAAATGAATAACTTCTGTCTACATCCACAATATTCAGATATGCTGCTAACAGATATGATGCGGTAGATAAGTTAGTCCTCTTTGTCACAGATGAGTGCAGACTTGAAGTCCATGGAGGAGCACAAGAACAGAGTGTTAGCCAAACTCGCAGATGAAATTAAAGCCAAAGAAGATCTCCAAGGTAAACACTTCCACTAGAGTTGAAACAGGTGCTGATGCATGAACCTTTTAATTTGATATATAATTATGTTTGATTGATTGTAGAAAGAAAATGTGACTTATTCATTCATAATGGGAATCTGTAGGCACCTTACAATTTTATTTTCGATTGATTTGTATTCCTATCTTGCTGAATTAATCATAACATCACAACATATTTGCTTTCCTACCTGATATTCTTGGAAAACACCTGCTATGCAAATATTATGAGTAATAAAAGTGGATCTGATTTGCTTTGGCCTGAATATATCAAACATGATCTTTCAGACTGTAAATGAAGACTTGTTTTCTTGTTTCTCTGTATTCTCAGAGGGGATCAAACAGCTTGAGGAGCAGAAGGAGGTGTTGGAATCAGAGAGTGCCAGCTATGCTAGTGAAAGCCAGAAACTCCAGCAGAAACTCCAGATCGTGACTGAGATGTACCAGGAGAATGAACTCAAACTACACAGGTTTGGACCATGGAAAATCTTTATCCTCCATTCAGTGTCTCTGAAGTCTTTTTTTATTGGAATTTCAAATACTAATGCTAATCATTCAATTATTTCTTGGACTCTTGTCAGGATGTTGACAGTGGAGGAGAAGGAGCGCTTACAGAAGGAGGAGAAGCTCAACAAGGCAGGCAAGAAGATCAGTCTTGCTGCAGAGGAGCTTAACACTTACAGGTCAGAGCAAATTGTTTAGCACACATGAGGAAGTCGAGTTAAGTATGATATAGTATGTGATAAAATCAAAGGACATGGTCTCTGAGAAGGGGAGAAAACTTGAAGCATAATGAACGTTCACTAAAAGAGGAAGTTTACATTATAGTCTCTTTCACTATGTTTATATAGACAACGAGCCAGAGACCTAGAGGAAGAACTGGAACGGACGTCACTGGCCTACAAGAATCAGGTGACACGCTAGTAATGCTACAACAACGTCTCTACATGATTTATATTGATAAAGGTTCTTCAGTGGCACATGCTGATGATACCCACGAGGAATATGTTTATTATAACCTATTATTATTTTTAGACAACATTTACTCAAAATACTCTCATATAAGAAATATCTGAAACCACAAAATGTTGATGAAATTGTTGGTAGATTTTGGAACTGACATTAGGGGGAGACATTATACATCCTTATATCAGTCTATCATTATGATGTAGACCTATGTGACTGATACAAGGATGTATAATTCATAATTAATTATAATTATATAATATAAATATGTATTATATAAATTATTCTTTTTTTTCTACCACAAATGAGATAGATAGATAGATAGATATGCATGTATATGTACACACAGTACAATATATACAAAATTATATATGACCAATATGAGAATATATAATAAATACAATTATATAAAAATACAAACAAATATGTAAATTATATAAATATTTTTCATGAATCATTCTTTTACCACCACATTATTTATTTACCACCACAAATGAGAGTGATATCTCATATATACTTGTATCAGTTTATCATTTCTATATATATGAATATTTATTTTATATATTTTTTTCTTTTTCTTTTTTCTACCAGATTACTTCTCATGAGAAAAAGGCTCATGATAACTGGGTAAGTTGTTTTCAGACCACTTATATTTGATCCGTACCAGTCATCAGTAGCTTTATTGTGTCAGAAGTATACTGTTCTTATTGTCTGTGTTATAGCTAGCTGCAAGGGCAGCAGATCGAGACCTGACTGATGTCACGAGAGAAAATGCTCATCTCCGCCAGAAGTGAGATTGACTAGAGAGTATTTTACTGTAGTGTTTTATATACAGCAGAAGCAATATTTATCCATACATATTAATATGTTAACAATTGCAGGCTGACTGGTGCCCAATTCAAGTTTGAGATTCTTGAAAAGGATGTACGAGAGGGCAGACCTTTATTTAGAGGTCAGATACTCTTCACTTCCCTTTGGCTAGTACATGTCTATGATTTAAAATGGTGTTAACCATTAGCCATGCATTTCCCCATCTCACAGGTGAAAGATCTCCATATGGATCCTCTCTTAGCCGACCATCTTCAGAAACACGGGCCTTCCTGTCCCCTCCTACACTAATGGATGGACCCCCTCGACTCTCACCTCAGTTTATGGGTCCAGGCAGAGGTGATATACACACATCATTCCCTTTTTTAATTCTGGGAAAAGTCTCCTAGCTAGTATGAAAAATGTGATTCATTCTTTGCATTCTCAGTCTTAAGTTGTCTAGCAATATTTTGTGTGTGTGTCTGTGTATTACATGCATGAATACAGTTCATCTCCCATGAGATATAGTTAATATGTTTGCATTAGGGGTATAATGGGTTTGGTTTACGTCACAGTTTCAGTATGGTTTGGTACATACTTATGATAGGACATTTTTCTATACAGTTACCTATACACTACTATTCAGGTCAGTAAAATTTTTTGTACTTTTATTCAGCAAGGATGCAAATAACTTGATCAAAAGTGGCAGTGAAGGGATTTATAATGCTACAAAATATTTTATTTTAAATCAATTCATTTGATACTGAAAAAATGTCAGCTTCCACAAAAATATTAAGCAGCACAACTGTTTTCAACATTAATAATAACAATGTTTCGTGAGCAGCAAATCCGCATATTAGAATGATTTCTGAAGGATCATGTGACACTGAAGACTGGAGTACAAATAGAAAACATGTATTTTAAATTGTATTTTTATTTACAGAATTGCTGCTTTTACTGTAATTTTGATCAAATAAATGCAGTCTTGCTGAGCATAAGAGACCCCAAACTTATATTCAGATTTTGAAAGAGCCCCTTTTATTTGATCTTTTACAGCAAAATGCTAAATCACAGAAAACAATTGACATTTTACTAAATGTTACACGGTGTAGATGCATTTAAAAGAATATGCATCCAGTGCTATCTCCAAAACTGCTCCAGTTAAATTTAGTATCTGTAAGTTTTTTTATTTACTTTAGGATAGTTAATGCATATCACTAATAATTAAAGACCTGCAAGATATACCAGTACCATTTTTGCAGTTTAAATGCATACTAAATCGTGGGTAGCAAATCATTTCCCACGTTTGCATATAGATGAGTCTTGTCTTTCATTACCCTCGTTAATATTTTGTTGGTTGTCTCCCTTTCCTCGCTTTTCCATTCTTAACTTCCTCAAACATTTTTATGTGCCATTTCTCTCCACTCCTTTCATCTTCCTTCACTCTCACTGTCACATAATCAGCATCCCGTGGCAGAGTAGAGCCCCCTAGTGGTGGGCCAGACTCTGATAGTGGCTCGTTGTCTCCTTCCTGGGACAGGGAACGTAGGGGCCCTCCCCCCCCTCCAGGTACAGTGATGTTCCCACTGCTGTGACTGCCCTGTAGCAGGAGGAAATACTTCTCTAGCTCTCAAAGATCAAGAATTATGGATAGAAAACCATAAGCATATTAACATGACTGCCCATTTTTACATATCACTAGTTTAGCCAATCATAACAGGTCTTTTACATAGTCTTAAAGGTACAGTAAGGCAAAAAAAAAGCCTGTTTATTTTTAATGATCAGAGAGAGGGAGGAAATAGTTGTGTAAAAGTCCATTCTGATGCAAGAAACCGTAATATTATAAATGGACTTCACAGAAAAAATTTATGCTAAAACAAAATGAGGCTTATTTGCGCGATTCAATGTCAATTTGCTATTGATTTATGAATATTAAGCACTAAACTGTCTTGTGCCTATAATTTAGCCAACGGTGTGAAGTGAGAGGTGTTTCTGTTACTGAAGCTCAAACTCAGTTATTCAGAGGTGGCTGAGAAGCGCTGACTCAGCCGCACAGCTCATTGAAGAGTCACAGAACTGGGCCTTCTTTGTTCTAGACGTTTCTGTGGTTTTGGGCTGTGCGTCGGGCTTTGTCCCACTGCCCTCTGCTGCTCCTCACTGTTGGGCTAAATACTGTCGATTCAGGGGCTGTGGACTAAATGTTCAGCGCAGTGATTAGTTATTTCATACTGTGGGTGTGAATAGCACAGGACATCACTGTATTTTTAAAATGTCATTCGAATCATTCCCATTACATCCTAGGTGTTCATGGGCCAATCATTTTCAAATGTTAAGTTTTGTGTTTGTTTGTAATGTACAATGCATTTTGAAAGGGTCTTGAATTTAGTTATAATAATATGAATTAATTTATTTATTATTATTATATATTTAAAATATATTGTTTAATGTTACATTTTTATTTTATAAATGTATATATTTTTAAATAATTATTTGTAAGTTTTTGTTTTTAATTGTAATACATTATCCATTTCTCTGATAGTGTCTGAAAGGCTCTTAAATTTAGAATACTAGAATATTGCGAATAATAATATAATTAAAAAATAGTTTTTTTTTATTTTAAATTGCATTTTGTTTTTATTTGTAATAAAATGTTTACAAGGCTCTTGAGTTTATTTAGAATAAATAATGTATATAAAAAATATTATATTACATTTATATAAATTATAATCTTGATTATAGAATTATTTAAATAAATGTATATTATATAGATATTCATTAAAAAAAAAAATATATATATATATATATATATATATATATGTTTATGAAAGGTCACCCTCTCCCAGATCCGGGTTTGCCCTTTAGGAGGCCTCCTCCAGGTCCATATCCTATGGGTCCTTTGCCTCCTAGACCTTCACTTCCTCCTGAGCCATACTTTGGTGACAAATCAGGTGAGTCTTTCCATGTGACCGCCTCTGTGATATGTTTGAATTCTCCTCCGTTTCTCTTAAAGGTCATTTGTACCTGTGGAATTATAAATAGCCCATATGACTCACATATACAAGCCTAATAGTAACTTAGTAACTAATACTGAAAAACTGAGATACATATTCTAGTAAGTGGAGCAACAAAAACTCCCTGCTAACTTGTTTTATGCAGCTCATGTAATAGCATTACCAAGGCATGAATGAATTCTCTTTTCAGCAATCCTGAAGAATTAAAATGAAAATGTGAGAGTGGGAGTTTGGCTCAAAGATCCTAAGAGTATTTTTTCCTCTCTCTCTTTGTCCCAGATTCATCATTTCTAAGAAACAGCTCATCTATCAGTGAGAATGAGAGCAGAGAAGTGAGTAAACCACCGACTGATGAGAAAAATGTAGTTTTTGTAAATGCACATAACTGAAATGTCTTTTCACAGGGTCCTCACTCGATGCCTGGTGACATGAGATTGCCTCCTGATCCAGATTCAAGAATGGGGCCTCCTCCTGGCCCCCGGTTCATAGGAATGCCCCCGCTGATGGACCCTAGGGACCCACACTTCCCACCCAGGGGCCCTTATGGACCTCCGGAGTTCTTTCCCCCTCGTGGGCCTGGTGGTCCCCCCATAGGCAGTAAGTTAACTCTTTCCACTTGAAATGTGAAAGTGCATATGAAGCACATTTAACTTCTGCAATGTGACTTTTTCACAAACTAAAAGCATATTTAGTGGGACATGATTTATGGAAAGACTTTATTTAGTGATTTGATTGATAAAGTTAATAAGATTGGTTAATGTTATATTTTAATTATTTAATATATATTTGTTATTATTACACATTTTAATTTTGCCATTTGATTTATTACAAGATAGGACTTTTTATATATATATATATATATATATGGGGCCCTTATGGACCTCCGGAGTTCTTTCCCCCTCGTGGGCCTGGTGGTCCCCCCATAGGCAGTAAGTTAACTCTTTCCACTTGAAATGTGAAAGTGCATATGAAGCACATTTAACTTCTGCAATGTGACTTTTTCACAAACTAAAAGCATATTTAGTGGGACATGATTTATGGAAATACTTTATTTAGTGATTTGATTGATAAAGTTAATAAGATTGGTTAATGTTATATTTTAATTATTTAATATATATTTATTATTATTACACATTTTAATTTTGCCATTTGATTTATTACAAGATGGGACTTTTTATATATATATATATATATATATATATATATA
>NW_015505297.1:2299298-2316674 GCF_001515645.1 Sinocyclocheilus grahami | reverse complement strand
TTTTATTATTATTTTTTTTATATATATATATATTTACAAATTTAATTAAAGCTAACACTTAAATTGGAATTATGAGTGCTATTTCCAGTATTGATGTACAAATATTAACATTTTGATCAATATTGATAATAGTTGTAATGTTTTTGCAAATGAAAACATGTTTAGTGGAAAAATTATTGAGGGAAAGAATTTATTTTGTGATTTGATTGATAAAGTTGATATTATTGGTTAATATTTTTTATTATATAATTTATAATTTATGATTATCTTTACACATTATCTAATTCATTATTATTATTATTATTTGATTTGATTTACTACAGGCTAGGACTCAGCTACTTGGATTTTATATTTACAAATTTATTAAATCATTAAAATAATTGTTAATTTCTGGGTATATTTATAGGAATTTGAGGTAGCATAATTTCAGAGTTTTCGGTCTGATTATTTGAAACTGTCTTAATACAAATTGATTTATTATTATTATTACACATTTTACATAGGACTCAGCTACTTTAAACATTTAATTTATTAAATTATTTAATCTATAAATATATTGTTTGTATGTATGTGTATATATATATATATATATATATATGGAAATTGGTACAAGACTGCACCACTTCAGGTTTTTCAGTCTGATTATTTGATACTGTGTTCTAGTACAAATTGGTAACTTTTATTACCATTTCCACTAGTGCGAGGGCCACTTCCCCCAGGAATGTTTCCCAGAGTTCCAATGCCACTCCCTCAACATATGGGCTATTTACCACCAAGACATTCGTCTGCCAGCTTCCCCCCCGGACCTCCACCCAGACCCTCCCCACCCGGCAGCGAGCAGCCCCCCGACCAGTCGCCCTCTCCTCATGATGTCATCTGATCTCTCACGCTCTCTTCCCCCCCGGCAAACTGTTTCTGACCTCCTGTTGTTGTGCTCAGGGGGTGTTTCCTTTGATATGTAACCGCAGTAGCCTTGTGGTTATCTCTTACTTTTTGTCTTAGTTGAAAGCGCAAGCATGGCAAAGGGTGCAGAACATGCCACTGGTTATAATATTAGGAAGAGCAAGTTGATGTCTGTATTTCAGGTACAGAATGTGCGCAGCCTTGGTGAACATGTAGGTAAATTGTAAAACGTCAATGAGACTGCCTTTTAACAGGATTATAGGTGCTCAGGTTTGTGATGTTCTGATGCTTTTTTTTTAATGTAGATGATAAAAGGTCCTCATATTTGTCAAACTGTATATATAAAGTCGAAGTATATATTGTGAATAGGATGCTGTTTAAACAAGACTTTGGTAACTAACAAAAAAATCCAACAACTCAATCCAGAGAACCGTCCATGTAGCGGATATATTTATAGTTTCCTCTAATAACAACTCATTTATGATTAATAATAAAAAAAGATGCCATTTGAAAAATACTGGATTAGTTTCATGTTTTCTTTGCCGAGACGTGCTATGTATCTAACTTAGTAATGTACAGTATGAAGATGGATATTATTCATTATTTTATCCATAAATAATGGATATTTGCCAAAGATTACATTTGTTTAATGTTATTAAATTATTAATGTTTTTAAAGATGTAGATGTAATTATGAAGTACAGAAACATGTATAATCGCAGCATGAGAATCCTTCATTTCATTTGTTTTACGATGACCATTAAGGGACACATTTTAATATGCAGAGTAATAGAGTGCTTTGGAATTACTTAAGATAAATTATTTTCATAACCGAGCACAGAAGGTGCATTGTTATCATTTTTGGAACATATTTTACACATCTTAACGAGTAATCAAGAATGTACCTACATATGAATCCCTAATTTCCAGACCTGGAAAATCTAGACCAAGCTCTAAAGTCTTTTTAAATCAGTAGAAATTAAGCTTTATAAGTGTAATCACTGTAACCAAAAAAAGTGAACTACTTTCCATTCAGTCTCCCATTGTGAAGTGTAAAGGGAAAAAATGCTTGAGACAAGATTGATTTTTTTTTTAATGCTTTTATTTTACCGATTAAAAGAAAATGCATTCGTTCAACATTAATTCAAATCAACATTCGGCTGGTTTACCCAATATCTGTCAGTTAACTTTTTCCCAAAGGGTTTCCTTCTTTATCGTGGAACCTCAAGATCACTTTTTCTCATTAAAATCTTCCCAACTGGCATGTTCACACCTGTGCCAGAGTACTTCCTGTTTGCAGATGTACATATAAAATCCAATGCTATGTGCTCACCGGAGACAAAAAAGTAGACAGAACACACCTGCCCAAATATTAAACATTTAAGATGGTAAAACCATTTTTGCAAAACAACAATGCTTATAAACTTTTTTCAATGTCCATAAATAGAACCCGGACAAGTGTTGCATAAAAGTATATACGTTGATATATATATATATATACGCATATGCACATTTATGTTATCTTATTTAACTCCCCGTTAAGTTTATAAGGTAGCAGCGTGGTCTTAGCACTGCTGGTGCCCCATGATGGCCACTTCTTTATTGCAAACTGTCCTGATTTTAAACAAATGCACAACATTCGTACCACTTATAACTGGGGCCTTCTGGCCAGTCTCATAGAGACCATGTCTGTAACCCACGGTCGCCCCTGAAACTGAGTTGGCTTCCGAAGAATCAAGATCTTTAAAACAATAATAATAATAACAATAGTAAGGCCAAGTATCATTGCAAGTTAGGTTATTTCCATTTGAGTGACAGAAAAAGAAAAGAAAAAGTCAAAGAAGGAAAAACGAGTTAAGAGCCATTGGATCGTATGCATTCCGTTTGCATAGTTTTTGACTTTGCCGTTAACGCAAGCTGACCAGAGAGAAAGAGAAAGAGAGGCCCGCGTCAAGCTAGAGATCGGACCTGCAGTGGAAACTCAGACTGTTAGTTTTACCAAAGGCTGGCGTGAGGTCGATAATCAGTAAGGTAGCTGTCTGAAAAAAAGCTGTAAATCACTGACCGTCTCAGATGGGGTCATAGCAGGCCTCTTTCTCCTTACTACGAGATTGTGAAATGCATATAACGTTTCCGAAAGACAAAATAAATCTGGGATCCAACTGAGTTGTAACAACCGACTGGTCACATCGATAGTCAATAAAAACCTACGCTTGCTCTCAAATGGCTCAAGAATTTCATCGTAGGACCAGTCGAACGCTGATTCCAGGATCCCGAACCAAAACAGAATAAAAGAGTAAAAAAATATTCATTTCATGCAGACATTTGGCCATTTTAGTTTGTTTTTAACTCCCCAGTGGAATGTTCCTAACACGTCTCATAGCAGCTTATAGGTCCGATAGAACCAACCTTGATTTTCAATAGTTAAATTACATTCACTCTTCACAGTGAAACAGGTGCATTGTAAGAGAGATCTAACGCATGTTGACCAAAGCCACAGCACAGCTGTGGACCACCTCTCAAGTCAAACCATTAGTACATTTATCTAATAGTAGTTGTCGTAATACGATAGTAGTAGTACATCTCGGCCCATCAGCCATTGGCCCTGCCCTCTGCCAGCATGCGGGCACTTCGAAGAAAAAAAAAAAAGTGTCGTATCACCGTTATCTTTGGCAGCTGACGCAGATGATGCGCTGACAGAAGTTAAATCCAGTGACTTTGTTGAGAAGATTCTTCATTAATGGAAACTTTAACGGTGAGAGGCCTGAGCTATTGGACTCCGTTTTGTTTCCTCCACACGTCTAACAGTAACCCTGAGAATGGCTGTTTCCTGTTCACTGCTGAGGAAGTGGTACGCTTTGTACTGAACACACACCTCCTTCTCTGATGGATGCACTTTTTGAATGTTTACACGACACACTCGCACGCACACACAGAGAGATTGCAAAGAAAAACAAGACGAAAACACTGATGCTATGTCTTTGTAACGCTTCGTAGACTTGGTCGACCGGGAACGTACTGTGACGTGGGTTTGAAATGAAAGCTATTCGGGGTTGTAGGCACGGTATGAATGCTTTAGCAGTTTGTTACGTGTCGTACGCTGTCGTTCTCCGCCAACTCTAGTCAAAAATCGATGTACAACGAACAAGCTCCGAATTAAGAACACACTTATTGAAATAGTTTTTTGGTGCTGTACCAAGTAGAACTTATTGAATTGAACTAAAAAAAAAACACAGAATCCTGGCACACATTTAAGAGCATTCCGACATATTCATTACAGCATGTTAGGCACCTATGTCAACGCACCTGAAAACAGCATTTTTAGTCTGTGGTTTATTCAAAAAGGGAGTGAATTTAACAGATTTTAAACCACAATGACCCTTTTTGCGTTCTGTGCCACCAACCACGAAAATCTGCCATTTTCACCAATGTTGACATAGGTACCACAATAGGTTGTAAACTTGTCAACATTTAGTCAATCTGGATCTCTGCTTCGCATTTATAAAATGTCGAATTACATCAACCCTTCATGCACATGCCGAGAGTTGTTCGATCTCATTGGTTAACTACTTCAAACCTTTTTTTGGACCACAAACAACAAATCCCGACAAGATCATAAGCTAAATTGCTAGGTCACCCCTCACTTGATAAGCTTGCATATAAAGATCGTTTTCATGCTGCAAAGGTTTGCTTTGGCTGTACGTTGTTTTTGTCATAAGCGCAGATCTTCCAGGAAGATTGGGGCGATGGTTTCCATTTCAAACCTGGTTTGGCTTTGGGTAGTCGATACCGCCAAATAACAGGAAGTTCTGAGGCCTGACAGATTAACGGTTTGCTAGGCAACTTAACGGTTTTAAAAAGCACTCCGCTCTTTGACGAGTCGACAAAATAAAGATATGCTCATGAAAGAGGGGATTCTGCAGAGGAAAAACACTGCCGCTTTCAAGAAGGCTTCAGTTTGACATTCACTTTTTTCAGCTATGCAAGTAACCACGACCTCCTTCGACTATGATTTAAAAAGAAACAAATAGACAATATATGTAAAAGCAAACAACACACTGACTTCAATTGCTAAACTAGGGAAATTAGACACAGGAAGAAAAAAATAAAACCAGCAACTTCTAAAGCGCATTCTTTTGGAAGAGCTTTCTTTCCTCCACAAACACTACAAAGTCTTGCCCATCGAGCATGCCAACCCTTTGAACGAAGCTTCAACAAAAGCTTTCGACTGGAAAAGTACCACAAGTGCAGGAATCCTGAGATATGGAACAAGCAAACGTCTGTCTCCCGCCATCTAATGTTTTACAGATGAAACGCCACGGCCTGGATTCAATCCGTTCGGAGCGTGTTCGCCCTCAATTACGATCCGTCGCTCAAGTTGATGCACTTCAGTAGGGAATTACAACAATGTTAACTCCAAACAGACCGAGGCCATAAACACACTGATTATGAAGTAGTAAGGGGGAGTTCAAGGCAACTGTGACTCAAGAAGAACAATTAAAACTGACAGAACAGCTGATTGTTTTCACTCTTACCAAAATATCATAACCTTCATCTTCATCTTCCTTGTCATATAGTTTTTGCCTACCTGAGACAGACGGGAAGGACTTCTTAAAACAAAAACACACACAAGAAAAAGAACAAACACCTATGGCTGGGCCCAGATATTGTGCTGCAGGGCGGTCAGCATGCAGGTGTCAAACACCAGACTGAAAACCTCTACGATTGGTTTCACCAGCAGAGGTGCGTCTACTTCCAGGTTGAGAAAATCCAGCGGGATCTGCGTCCCAAACACGTTGTTTCCACCAATCCTCATTTCTGAATAACAATTACATATTGAGGAACAATGAGGAAGTGTCGTAACTGCTGTGGATCAGTCCTGTCCCTTGGCTGGAAGACTAATCTCCCTATAAAAAAGGTCAACGTGAACGTGGGATTTCGTCATTGCAGAAGCCAAGAAGGATCAATTGATAGTTTGAGGTAACTCCACACTTTCTAGGGGGAAACCAACAAACAGACAAAGCGAGAATGAACAACTCACTGTACAACTTTTAAGCTAGCTGTATAAAAGCCCCTCTCTACTATTCACTCAATTAGCTACTAAACCAATACCCAACTATACTTTCCTAGTAATAAGCAGGATATATAGATATAGATATAAATATAGAGCTAATACTGATTAAACACAGCACATATAAAGGATTAAATTCACACTACAAGAATAAACAAAAACAAAATCAAAAAGCAATGAAAGAAAAAAAAAAACTATGTAAAATGAGAAGGGCCCATTTAGTGAAAGATCACCAAGCACAGGGTTAGAGAGGGTGTTTGCGTCTACATGCCCGCGCTGAAACTCTGCATCTCGCGGTGGAAGTGCTGAGTGGGTTCGTTCAGGACCACGCTGTTGTCCATGGAGGGATGCCAGACGCGGCCCAAGCCCAGGGACACCTCCTTGACTAGATTGTGGACGGGGTCGCCCTCGATGTACACCGACTGGTCCGGGTCAAAGTCAATGCTCTCTTCGGACACCTCCAGGACTTTGAGGTTGGACCCACGCAGGCGAGAGATGGCCACCAGGTTGTGTGACCACACAGTGTAGCCTGTGGAGCAAGAGAAACGACATGCATGATAAAATGGCTACTACTCACAAAAAGAGGAGGCTGCTTTACTGACTCACTGATTCTTGAGACATGAGAGAAAAACTACAAAAGTAAAAATACGCTTGCATACCAATGGTTAATTTGAATAAAAATTTAATGTGGGTAAGTTCTGTCAGATAGAAAAACGATGTGTACTCCATGTCAAAAATTTATTATTAATATTGCAATTTTGTATTAAGATTGATGAATGAATAAATTGAGATTACAGGACAGAAAATTACAGTCATGACAAAATAGTATGTTGCCCAGCACACGTCTTAAATCCAAGAGCCATTTTGTTTTCCTGCTATTATTGGCTATTAATGTTATGAAAAAGGTTATGGAACTGAATTATCATAGAAATAAAATAGATAAATATTTTTAGGCAGAGTTATAAAAAACAATAATACATATATATACAGTGGGTACGGAAAGTATTCAGACCCCCTTAAATTTTTCACTCTTTGTTATATTGCAGCCATTTGCTAAAATCATTTAAGTTAATTTTTTTTCCTCATTAATGTACACACAGCACCCCATATTGACAGAAAAACACAGAATTGTTGACATTTTTGCAAATTTATTAAAAAAGAAAAACTGAAATATCACATGGTCCTAAATATTCAGACCCTTTGCTAATGGCTGCAATATAACAAAGAGTGAAAAATTTAAGGGGGTCTGAATACTTTCCGTACCCACTGTATATATATTTTTTTCCCCCACACATACATGATTAAAATTAAAAAACACACACCAAACAACACACACACAAAAAATAATGACCTATGTTATGTTTGATTATACACAATAATGGTACAAAAATGTATTTAGATTTTGTTTCTTTGTTATTATTATTAGCAGTAGTAGTACTTTATTATTATTATTATTATTATTATTATATGTACATTTTAATTATTCATTTTGGAATAAAGGTTTATGTAGAGGGGAAAATGTTCAATTTTGCAATTGTGTTAGGTTTTTTGTTAATTTTTTGGAAAGGATTTTTTTAAAATGAAATTTAAAAATTAAACAAAAATACATGATTGATAGCAGCAGCAACAACTTCTCAAACAGACTCAAACAACTTTCAGATATATTAATTTTCAGATGAAAAGGGTATTATGGAAAGTTTAGTCCCATAGGCAAGTGAAAGAGTTTAAAATCTCCACTTACCATGGATGATCAAGACGGCGAGGTGCACACAGCGCCAGGCGAGGAGAACCAGCGGGTCCTCGTTGCGGTTGACGCTGAGGTCTGGGAATCCAGCGTCGTCTCTCATCAAGATGAAGTGGCTGAGGGTTTTGTGGTACTGCTGCGAGATGAGCTCCACAACACCATCCGTCACCAGCATGCTGTAGCTGTCCAGATGGATCCGCTCCAGGGGCACGCTGGGCTTCAGCACACGCAGAAGGTCCTGGCTGCACACATCCATCGCCATGATGTAGACGCGGAGGTTGGTGCTGCGACGGACCAGGGCTTTCCAATCGTCCTCGGTGGTGGTACCATCCAAAGGCTTGACGTCCAAAGCAGCACCATTGAGCAAGAGGGAGAGGCGATGGAGGGGTGCTCGGTCACCGCAGGCGAGGAGACGGCACATGTCTGAGGTGAAGTCGCAAAATTCCAAGGACAGAGACCGCAGGTGAATGAGCCTTTCCAGTTCGATGGTGGAAATCAGGCTGGGCAGCTGGTTGTCGATCAGACTGAGGTGCTCGAGGGAGCTGGTGCTGGGGTTGGAGAGAGAGGCCAGAGAGCACGGGGTCACTACACCGAGCATGAACGCAGAAGACAACCACTTCAACTGCCTGCTGTTGGACAGGATCTCTTCGAAGAGCTGCTGGATCCTACAACAACAGGATGAAGTAGAACACATTATAAATAGTCATAAATCTTTGCAATAAGACATATTCATTTTTAAAGTTAAATAAACGTAAAGGCAGCACAATGAGACCAACCATTCAGAAGTATGGGGTCAGTCATTTGTTTAAAAAAAATAATAATACTTTTATTCAGCAAGGATGCATTCAACTGATCAAAAATGACAGTAAAGACTTTTACACAGTTTACAACAACAACAAAAAAAATACATGACAATTTGTCTTTTGTCTACTAATATACATTACAGTTCACCCAGTAGCAACTGAATAAATATTATATAAAAACTATAAATAAATACTTCATAGATAGACAGATTTGAGTTACTTTGGTATATATTTAGTACAAAGAAAAATATTGCTGAAATAGATCCTAGAACAACTGGATGAAGTAGGACACATTATAAATAGTCATAAATCTTTGCAATAAGACATATTCATTTTTAAAGTTAAATAAATGTAAAGGCAGCACAATGAGACCAAAACACTCACTACCATTCAGAAGTATGGGGTCAGTATTTCTTTTTTTTTTTAAAGAAATGAATACTTTTATTCAGCAAAGATGCATTAAACTGATCAAAAATTACAGTAAAGACTTTTACATTTTACAAAAAAAAAACTACTTTAAATTATTTGTCTTTTGAACTTTGTTCATTAAAGAATCCTGAAAAACCTCAAATATTATAAGATTGTTTTCAAAAATCAAATCAGCATATCTGAATAATTTCTGAAGGATCATCTGACACTAAAGACTAGTAATGATTGCTGCTAGATTGCATAAATATTTTAATATTATTAAAACAGAAAATAGCTATTTTAAACTAATATTTCACAGTATGACTGTTTTTACTGTATTTTTATTCAAATAAATACAGCCTTGGTGAGCATAAGAGACTTTTTTCAAAAACACTCTTTGAATTAAACATAAAATGTAGAAATATCATGTAACATATGTTTTAAAAATATTTATTGTTTCCAACAGCAATACTATTTTTAAACAGTAGGAAGTATACGGTCTATACACTGTGCAATAAGCTAGTATTCAAATCTGAACACAGCCCAAAACAAAGGTTTGTTTGTTTTTTTAATGCCATGCCAGCTTCTGTGGCTATTTTCATAGTGAGAAGGTTTTCAACCACATATATGTGACCCTGGAGCACAAAAGCAGTCTTAAGTCGCTGGGGTATATTTGTAGCAATAGCCAAAAATACATTGTATGGGTGAAAATTTTAGATTTTTCTTTTATGAAAAAATCATAAGGATATTAAGTAAAGATCATGTTCCATTAAGACATTTTGTAAATTTCCTACCGTAAATATATTAAAACTTCATTTTTGATTAGTAATATGCATTGCTAAGAATTAATTTGGACAGGCGATTTTCTCAATAGTTTGATTATTTTTGCACCCTCAGATTCCAGATTTTCAAATAGTTGTATCTCGGCCAAATATTGTCCTATCCTAGCAAACAATGGAAAGCTTATTTATTCAGCTTTCAGATGATGTATAAATCTCAATTTCGAAAAATTGACCCTTATGACTGGTTTTGTGGTCCAGGGTCACATATGGTTTTTACAGTCTATTTTTGCTAAAAATGCAAAAACCTATATTTTGCATAACTTTGTTAATTTCTTCTAAAGTGCTAACCGAGTAAAAAAAAGATTTCTCACAGGGTTAAAACCAGCACAATCTAATAATACAAGCTTCATGGATCAGCCCAAAACAGAACAGGTTTCCTATACCTAGAACTAACAAGATAATCAGAATATTTGCAAAAACAGCTTCCTTGATTAGATATCTTCCACTGAGTGTGCCATTTCAGTACAAGATGGTAATCAATTTACAAGAGTGAAATGTAGCTTTAAAACATACTCTTTCATTCTCTTGCCCCCTTGGTCGACCTGGCTGAGGTAAGAGCTGTCCAAAATGCCGTCATCCTGAAAAATGCATGTGTCCCCATAGAGACTCAGCTTCTGGAGGTTTCTGGAGAGGAAAAAGAGGAAGTGTGAGTCTCGTGTCTTGCAAACGTAAACAAACTCGAGCAACCAGACTGATAGATATCAGATATTCCTTTCTCAATTCATATGTGACTTGAATGAACTCATATGAAAACATTGTTCCTGAAACTTGACATTGTTGTTTTATGACAAATTCAAACTATTCTTATGTTTAAGTGTCTGATACAAAGAATCAACCAATTCATTTGAAGTCAATTCTCAAACTATTTCTACACCAAATAACCTATATTCAGCTCTTTTTTCTGTTCTGTGCACATTTCAAACGACAGCCTGTTGTTTAAATGGCAAGCCCTGGACTATGAGTCCTTCTAGAGCTTTTCTATTGTACATAAACAGAATCGTAGGTTACAATCAGCATCAGGAAACATAATGAAATACAAAGCCAGTCTTGTTTAAACGTTGTATTGTAAGATTCTAAAGGTTCAGTTCGAATGTTAACAATGCAGCAAGGCTTGTGGGAGTTTAGACAGTGGTTTTAACATTTACTCCTTATAACTAACTAGCATTTATTTTCTGTTAAAGTGCTTATTCTTTCCAAGTAAGTCTAGTTCCAAAAGTAACTAGAATGTTTTTTTCAATTTCACTAGCAAATAGATAGATGTACTGTTTGTTACTAGTCACCAGTCACTATCCTCCCAATACAACTGTTACTGGTGATTGTTACAAATTGCTAATTTTGCCATCAAATTAAAGATGCATGCTTTAGATTAGAATGTACTATACTTTGAATTCCAGTTTTACTAGTAATTATTTTATTAGGTACTAGATTTTTAGTTACTACTCAAATACATTACAGTTCACCCAGTAGCAACTGAAGAAATACTATATAAAAACTATAAATACTTCATAGATAGACAGACAGATTTGAGTTATTTTTGAACATATTTGGTGCATTGTGCAAATATTGTAGAAATAGCTAAAATAATACGTTTTTATATTTGCTTTCTGTCAGGTAATGTTAATTTCAAGTAAGATTTTTATTGTTATACATTTAACGTTCTGTTACTAGCAACATTTTTTTATCTTATTACATTTTAATGTAACCATTCTAACTAATCATCACATTCTATTAACCATTCTAACTAATCCAGATTTGAGTTATTTTTGAACATATTTGGTGCATTGTGCAAATATTGTAGAAATAGCTAAAATAATACGTTTTTATATTTGCTTTCTGTCAGGTAATGTTAATTTCAAGTAAGATTTTTATTGTTATACATTTAACGTTCTGTTAGCAACATTTTTTTTATCTTATTACATTTTAATGTAACCATTCTAACTAATCATCACATTCTAGCAATGAAGATTAAAACGCAACCGTTACACAACTCCGCGCCTCTCCTCTCCTCTCCTCTTCGCCCTGCTACTGCGCTGAGGGAAAACAAACAACTGCGCGATAAGCTTTGGTTTCAATACTACTGGATCAGTCCACTTTCGTTTTCCTAATAGGGGCGGCGAGAAACTTATCAGGAGATGATGTGCACGTGCTGAGCGAAAATGAGATGTAAATATATAATATTGAAACGTACGTACTATTAGACACAACTAGCGTCTGGTAATATTCATTCGACTTTTTAATTCGTGTAATGCACTTGTTGTCAAATATGTGGTTGCAGTGGTTCCTTCCGAAATTGCCTTATTTTTGCCATACAACGAGTGGCCGAAAGAGGGCGCAAGAATTTTCCTTTTAATCACGGCACCAATTTCTCATCTCTTTCAGGCGCTTTTATCAATCAAATATGTGCACATGGTAATATCCCCGTACAGTGGTTCTCAACCTTTTTTGGGCCAGCGCCCCCCTACCCATTATTCAGGTACCTCACCGCCCCCATCAAATAAAGTGTAGTCTAATTGAAGTTGATTATTATTTTGTGTTTATAATGAGGACTGGTATTATATTTACAGTAGCATTAAAATGTATGGGGTCAATACAGTTTTTAAAAGAAATTACTTTATTTCAAGGATCCATTAAATTGATAAAAAAAAATGAAATGACAGTAAAATACACTTTTAAAATAGATTATTTGAAAATAAGTGCAATGACATTTATTTACAGACTTTTTAAGCATGTGTGCATTGCTAAATTTTACATTTTCATTGCTAAATATTTGGTGACGTTGTTGCCCCAAATTTAAAAAGATATGATAAAAATTCTTGTTTAGAATATATCCACAGGGGCATTTTTACAGAAGAGATTTTTTGTTCTTCCGCTCCTGACAGAGTGAGTGGAGTGGAGCGGCCTGATTTTTGACTGGAGCTAGAAGTGGATTTTTTGAAAGTCGGAGCGTCTTAGTTTTCAGTCACTCCATGAGCGCTCCACTACCACTCTATCATGAGCACAATTAATGCCAACAGCCCATAATATAACTGCATTTGATCAAGAATTCACACATTAAACATCATTAGCTAGTTTGACAGATATGTGGATCACTCAAATCAGAAAGAAGGTGAGGGTTATAATGACGGCGATGGACAAGTGCAGGAGGTTATATCTCAAGCATGTTTGTTTGTAGCATGTGGACAATCAAAACTGACTGGCTGAATTCCCATTTGAAACAGTTTATTGTACAGGTAGCTAACCTCTGCTCTTAACTAATGTGCTGCTACACTGCACACACGCACACAAAACACAAGCTCGCACATAATGTACAGATCGTGTGCACATAGAAACATTCAGGAGTGCAGAAAATTGTCAACACTGTCCTGTTATTTATCATTTATTAACTTTCAGTGAAACATAATAGGCTAATATTTATCTCTTAATTTTAGAAAATACCCTGTTTTTGAAAATATATCAAATTTCCTTTTTTTTCTGACATAGTGGACATGGTCATTTTGGTCTGTAAATACCCCATTTATACATGCAAATGGAAGAAATATAAACCCCCTTTACTATATTTCATGATTTTGTGAGAATATTTCAAAGTTTGCTTACAAATGCTTAAAAGAAAATGAAGTAATAAGATGGGAAACATATGCTCCTCATTTTCAAAACTATTCTGTTCTGATTTATTTCTTCGTTAGTCCATTACATTTCAAAACTTGCTTTTGTGTCAGTGTGGTGTGCCAGTTATAATAATAATAGGAAATGTTTTTGAGCAGCAATCAGCATGATTTCTGAAGGATCATGTGACACGGAAAGCTGGAGTATGAGAGGAAAACAGAAAGAAAAGAAAAAAGAAAGCAGTTCTTTCACATTGTAGATGTACTGTTTGCTGTTTTTTTTTAAATCAAATAAATGCAACTTTACTGAGCAGAAGAGATTTGTTTCAAAACCATTAAAAAAATCTTACTGACCTTTTTTTTTTTTTGGAATGGTAGTGTATAGGCTATATTTTATTTGAAATGCATGTATTTTAAAAGCATGTATTTTAACCCAAATATAACAGCCCACAGTAGCCCATAAATAATTTGAAAAATATGAAAGGACTTGAAATAACATTATCATTAGTTTCCCACGGAGCAAAAAAAGCTAGGTGAATATAAATTAGGCTATATTTATGAGCGTTGAATAAACTCTTGAAATTTGGCATTCAAACCAACCGCAGCCAGCAGCAAACAAAAAGCATTCATATTATTTTTTCTAAACAAGAAAAAGCATACTGTGCTTTAATGTGTCTAAATGTTTGCTATTGTTTTCACTGAAGTCTGGCAGCTGCGCTACAGAAAGCTGTGGAAATGATAGTTTAGAAGCGGTAGTAGCTATTAGTGTAAACTAGCGGCTTACACTAACTAACACTACTACACCGGGCGCGAACGTCGCGACACGTTGCGTCAAAGCACACAGATCCTGATTATAATCAGTGGTTCAGTATCTGAGCGCGAGCGCTACATAAACGGATGCCGCGCTCCACTCGCTTGCGCTACAGACAAGCTGACAATATAGAAAGTGCGCTTTGATGCATCCAGTGTAGAGACTGCGAATGTGTCCTTGGGGGGGGGGACCATAATGAAAAAAGAAGTGTTATAATGGGAGTAACATCTTTTCATAAAAATTTCGAATATTTCATAGGAATATTGATCTATAATTTCTTTCCCTATTAACCCCAAAATGCCTGATTAACATGATGTTTGTCCCGGTGTCTTCTGCAGAAGACGTGTGTGAAAATTATGCCCTGTTTCGTGACAAAAAGTCATATTCCGATTTTAAACTGCATAGCATTTTTTCTGAGAAGTTTATCAACGACAAACAATTTGAAAATTAGTCAGATTTAAATTATAATTACAAAACATTATCATATTTCTCTAAGAGTGCTAAATTTGATCATACTGTCAGTATCAGTGTAACGAGACGTCAACAGAGTGAGGATCCATCTGCAGCTTTATTGAAATCGTAATCAAACAGGCAAGGTCAGACACCAGCAAACACAACAGAGGAGAGAAGCCAAATCGTAGTCAGGGATGTGCAAACAGGGTCGGGGCAGGCAGCAAACAATCAGTAGTCAAAGAAAAATAGCAAGAGATCGGGGATCAACAGAGAGGCCAGACACGGGAAGAAACGCTCAGAAATGGACACCGGGGCAATACAAGACTTCGCAATGAGGGAGAGTCTGAGAGCTGGTTAAATAGTCCACATAACGAGTGTCAGGTGCAGGAGCAATCAGAGCCAGGTATGTGAGTCTGTGTGTGTGTGTGTGTGTGTGTGTGTAGTCCGGATAAAGTTCAAAACTCAGGAGAGAGCTCCCTCTGGTACCGCCTTCTCCTCCTAAGATTCCCCTTTAGGTTCGGGGTGAAAGGCGTGGTCGGCAGGCTGGAGAGAGCCGGCGGGCTTGACGGCAGGCTGGTTCAGGTCCGGACACTCCCCAGACACCGGTAGATCCCTTCCATCCAGCATAGTCCCTTGGTGTCTGGGAGGTCCATGGGGCGATGGTAGTTGGCCCCGAGCCAGAACAGAGAATTGATGGTGGCGGCATCCAATGCCGTCGCGAGCACGCGGAATTCCCAGGCAGGTAGGGAGTAAGGCCCCCCTCAGTCCATTCGCAAGTGCCTTCCGGTGTGGGGGGGGGGTTGGGCTCAAGCACGGGACCCGGTGCGACTGCACCAGTTGCACCCCCCTAAGGACGGCCCTACCCAGGCATACTCGAAGAAGGGAAGATCTCTTCACGGGGACAGATGACCAATACCGGACAGGAAACAAGGGGCAGAACACACTTTATATACTAGACTAGAGGAGGGACAAAATGAGGAACACCTTGGAACAATATCAAACACAATCAACATGGGAAACCTGGGACATGGAACATGTGGGGGAGGAAAACACATGACAGAAATCTGTCTTGGTAATTATTTTGTGTGAAATTATAATCTTGTCAAACATTAATCACGCTGAACAAACTGAGCCTCATATTTGCACAAATAATCTGACTTTTAAGGAGTTATGAATTAGGCTATTACTATTTGTGTTTTTAATAACCCATTAAGAGATGAAAGAAGAAAAGAATAAAGAAAATATTTGAAGGGTGAAAGAAGAAAAGAAGCAGTGGCATGTAATGATGCCTAAAACATACTATAGTTCTAAATACTCCAGAAGAGGCTACATTTTATAGGTTTATATAGAGCTAGATATGGAATCATACTTAAGCTGTTTTCAAAATGATCGTACTACTAAAACTACAAAATGAGAGGGCTTCACTCACATGCTTGAAACTACATTGAAACAAAACTGAAATCCATTTGAAAATCTCTGCATTCAACAGACTGGAGACAGCTTTTTTAAAATAAAATAAAAAATTAATTGCATTTATTTATTTAGTCATTTATTAGATGCTTTTATCCAAAAGCGACTTACAAATGAGGACAACAGAAGCAATCAATTGTAGTATTAAAACAACTAAAAACAGATCCAAAACTAAAAGCTAAAACTTTATAAATACTACTTATACACATTTAAAAAATAAAGAGATTAAATAAAAATGACAAATGCATACAACAAAATTTCAAAACGTAACATTTAAATGAAAAACTAAAAATAAAGCTAAAAACAATTCAAAAATATTAAAGAACAAAAGGTATAAGAGTATAATAATGATTCTAACATTCTAAGCCAAACACCAAAAATATGTGTATGTACAACCACACACACACACACACACACACACACAAAGAAGAAAAGAAGCAGTGGCATGTAATGATGCCTAAAACATACTATAGTTCTAAATACTCCAGAAGAGGCTACATTTTATAGGTTTATATAGAGCTAGATATGGAATCATACTTAAGCTGTTTTCAAAATGATCGTACTACTAAAACTACAAAATGAGAGGGCTTCACTCACATGCTTGAAACTACATTGAAACAAAACTGAAATCCATTTGAAAATCTCTGCATTCAACAGACTGGAGACAGCTTTTTTAAAATAAAATAAAAAATTAATTGCATTTATTTATTTAGTCATTTATTAGATGCTTTTATCCAAAAGCGACTTACAAATGAGGACAACAGAAGCAATCAATTGTAGTATTAAAACAACTAAAAACAGATCCAAAACTAAAAGCTAAAACTTTATAAATACTACTTATACACATTTAAAAAATAAAGAGATTAAATAAAAATGACAAATGCATACAACAAAATTTCAAAACGTAACATTTAAATGAAAAACTAAAAATAAAGCTAAAAACAATTCAAAAATATTAAAGAACAAAAGAACAAAAAGTATAATAATGATTCTAACATTCTAAGCCAAACACCAAAAATATGTGTATGTACAACCACACACACACACACACACACACACACATATATATTGTATAAGTACATACACATTTATAAATTCAGTATAAGCTTTGATAAAAATAACTTTCAAAATGAATTTGTATAGATATTTTATAGGTCTTTTGTAAAATTGTCAGCGTTTTAACGTGTTTTATTACGTTTTCTAGTCTAATAATCTATTTAAATCACTGATCTATAGTCATTGTATATATATATATATATATATATATATA
>NW_015505297.1:2282549-2298983 GCF_001515645.1 Sinocyclocheilus grahami | reverse complement strand
ATATTTTTTAGGGATGCACCGATATGAAAATTTTGGTCGATACCGATAACCGATTATTCTTTATTTTTGAAAGCCGATAACCGATATGTTGGCCGATAAATCTATATCCAAATTGTTATATACTTTTTGAGAGCCTGATTACAAAAAAGGTCTCATCATTAAAAACCACATCCCGAACACTTCAACATAAGCAGCCTAGTTTGAACGGTGTACGTTTTAAAAATATTTTTACTCTCCCATTACCAAATTTAGTCATAAAAAAGTCTTACAAATAAATAAAATAATGCATAAATAATGCAAACAAGTCACTGGACATCATTACACGTGTAAAGAATCAAAATGATTGTGCCATAGATCAATAAAACGGAATAGCCTCTGCACGGACAATAATTAAATGGTTTTAATTACTAAACCATATTGCTGATGAAAATAATAATAGAAAATACAAGTGGTTGTTATTATTAATAATGTATCAATGATTTTGAAAAAGTAACAAATTAATACCACTGTTTTAAATAGCAGCCGTTTGAGCTGCGCTTGCTGAAGCTGAAGAGCTGAATGAACATGGTAAACTGAAGCGTTTTGCTGGCAGCTTATTTAACTCAAGGAAATGCATCCTGGGATTAATATTAATACAACATAAACATAATATTACAACTTGTATATGTACAAAATGATGCAGTTATTGCGTGCTATAGTCAGAATGTGTGATCCTGTTGTGGATGCGCTCTTCCCATAACAACGCGCTGAAACACGGCAACTAACCCCAAAGAATTCACAACGTTTTATTATAATAATGTTCTCATTAGAATGTTATATACACGACATTCCCAATCATAGTTATTAATGTTGTGCACTGCTGTTTGAGTTTATCACCGGTAAACTGAAGCGCTCTTTTAACTTAACCAAACGCATTCTATATGAGATAAATCAGATATACATCAAATAAACACAATATTACTACGTACAATTGCACAAAAGGCTGCAAACGAACAGCGCGCATCTGAAGTGTCTCTGAAGGAAATAATGCATTATTTATCGGCTTTAAGATATCGGCCAAATTTTCTTATCGGGCCGATACCGATAACAGAAAAAATGAGCATTTATCGGCCGATACCGAAATGGTGGCCGATATATCGTGCATCCCTATTTAAATATATACATTTATCTGCTGGTTTAGAGTTCTGCAGCGGTGAAGGAGTTTGAAAATGTTGAACTTGGAGATCTGGGCAAAAAGAAGCCAAAGATTCCTCGCAGAACAATCTACTTCGCATCTGGTGAAACCATGGAGGAGTACAGTACAGATGAAGAGGAGGAAGAACCTCCAGAGAAAGCGAAACCTTTAAGTTCAAGGGATCCAGTGAGTTGCATCAAATCATTGAAAATGAAAGTGGTTTCAGTTGCTTCTTTTCTGAACACCTTCAGCTTTTGATCACTTTGCATCTCTGATTATAGTCAAAGTTGACCTGGGGTCCATACGTCTGGTTCCAAATGTGGAGAGTGGCTACCTCAACCATCTCGGGTAATGAAACTCTTTCCAGCCTGTGACATTTAGTCATACAAAAACGTCCAAACTTAACATTTCAACCCAAATATTTCAGTTTGTGACTATCTTGGAGAGAAAATGGCCTCACTGCTGGGAATCACGACGCCAAAATATCAGTATGCAATTGATGAGTACTACAGGATGAAGAAAGAGGTATGTGCACCGCTATTATAATTTTACAGCCTTCACTTATTAGCCAATATTCTCAAAAGTAGCATGTACAATTATTGTTGAGCGATTTGGACAGCTTTCGCATTGTGACACCCTAATAATGTGTAATCCGCAGGAGGAGGAAGAAGAGGAGGAGAACCATCTCTCTGAGGAGGCAGAACGTCGTTTTGAGGAGCAGCACAATCAGGAGGGCCAGCAGCCAAAGATCGAGCAACCAGAAGGAACTGCTTCTTTTGTGAATGTGACCTTTGAACTGGAGCAGGAATCACATGCTATACCTGATGCAAATAAAGTGCCTGCCCCCATTCCCTCCTAAAATACTGTTCGGTTTATTGAGCATATTTGATGGTCTTTACCATATTAACCTTAGGCATGAGGTGTGTTAGGTTCCTTTTTTGGAGGGGAAAGTTTATCTTACACGAAGTTGAACATGAAGGTAACATATGCATAGCTGACAATGGTTCTGCTTAGAACGTAGAACCGTTTTAATTATCATTTTACGAAGCCATACATAAAACTACTATGGAAGCTTATTTCTAAAATGGAATAAAAATATTTTAAAAAGTAATTGCTAATTTACACCTCAAAGATCACACTTTTCTTAGAATTCTGAGTTTACATCTCACAATTCTGACTTTTTCCCTCAGGATTCTGAGTTTACGTCTCACAATTTGAACCTTTTTTGGAATTTTGAGTTTACATCTTGCAATTCTGTTTTTGATACTGTTTTTAGATACTTAACCTTAATTTTAAGAAGAAAAAACCCCTCACAATTGAAAGATATAAACTCCAGATTTTGAAAAAAAGTCCTGAATTGTGAGATATAAATACACAATTGCAAGAAAAAAACTCCAAATAAAAAGTCACAATTACCTTTATTATTTTTTTATTCAGTGGAGATAATGTTCCATAGTCTTTAGTCACTACAACAATTCATTGTACATATACATAATTATAAATATCTAAAAAAGCCGAAGTGAAACACTATAACAACTGCATGGACTACCAATCTTTTACAATTCTGTAGAATGTGAGTACTTACAATATTAGACATTTCTGTTACTGATGATGCTAGGAGTTGTCGAGTAAACTGTCAGATGGGATTCTTCCCTCTTTCATAAGTCATTCAAACATTCAAAAGTTATTTTTCTAACCAAATATTCTTTTTATGTGGACATATTATTTTTAGTGTATGTGTAAATGTGCGCTTTACCCATTAGATTTGAGTTCAATTTGTCTACCCCTCGGACACAAAAAAAGCATTTCATTTTGTAGAGCGCATAATTTATTTGTGTACAATAATTTTGTATTATGTAGGTGAAAACACACATACCATTGTATAATGTAGGGTGAAAAAATACAGTTTGTTTTGTACATATTATTACTTAATAAACAATTCAACATACAACTGAGCTATTCTGTATATTCCTCTTGGCTGAAGTTTTTTTTTCTCGTTCGGAGAAGCACAATTGGTCCAATAGCACAACTTGATTTGGCAACAGAACGTGTTGTCATCATGTGTCATCTAAATCAGCTGTGTTGCTGTCAGTGTCATTAGCCACCAGCACCTCTCTGTTCTCGTAAGTCCAGAAGCCATTGAGGTCGATGAGGATACTAGTGACGGTGTCACCCTGACCGCTGTTCACAAGGTCCTGTAGTGTGATCTTATAAGGATCTTTAGGCTTCACCATGTCAAAGATTTCATCCTGCATACACAAACATTTGATCACCATTTCATGACCCAAAACGCCCACTTCTTTACTTGTTGATAGACTGCTTTATTATTATTATTATATAAAGGCCATTTACCTTAACATCCTGGAAGGAAACTGGCTCCTGCCCATGGATTTTCATTTGTTCCTGAATGGCCTGATATCACAGATGAATAGGTTAGTTTCTGCTTAGTATAAATATATAACATGCCTATTTATATTAAAGCCAACAAATATTTTTGCTCGATTCCTTACCCTGAAGAAGTAGTTGAGGGCAAATACATTGAGGGAGCCTTTGTTTTCCATGTCCAGCAGTTTGAATATATACTGGAGGGCCGCAGGCTCTTTCCTGTTCTCTAGAGCCAGCACAAAGTCTAGATATGTCTTATAGTCCTAAATGGTGGGGGTTTAGTTCATAAAAAAATGCATGTTTATGTTTTTAGATACTGAAAATTTTTATGGATATGATGTAGGAAATTCCATGCATATAAGAATATCATATGCTTGTTTTCAGTGGCAAATACCTGCTTGGCTGTATTCAAGTCTTTTTCCAGAGTAACAATAACATTCACAATTTTTTTTCCATGGTCAAAGTCAAAAGTACACTACGGTTTAAAAGATTGGGGTCAGTAAGTTTTTAGTTTTTTAAAGAAATTAATCACGATTTCTGCAAAATTATTAAGCAGCACAAATGTTTTCAACATTGATAATAATAAGAAATGTTTCTTGATAACCAAATCAAGGCTGCTGAAAATTCAGCTCTGACGTCACAGGAATTTATCACATTTTAAAATATATTAAAATAGAAAACAGTTATATTACATTTTAATAATATCAAAATATTGTCAAATAAATGCACCCTTGGTGAGCATGAGAGACTTATTTCAAAATCTTACCAACCCCAAACATTTGAACAGTAGTGTACATGTATATCTGAAAATAGGAATTGAACTCAGTTCTCCCTGCCCACAAAGATATATTTTTGACAGCAGATAACATTTGTTATAAGGGATTTTCTCCCATCTAACTCTTAGTGTAATGTAAATCATTAATTGAGTCAGAGTCAGAGTGTTATACCATTTCGCCGTCGTAGGTTAAGCATTCCTGGTAGACGCGGTCTAGGAAAACACTAGTTAGAGTTCCTGTGCCATAGCGAGACAGCTCTTCCTTACTGAGCATCCCATTATGGTCCTTATCCAGGTTGAGGTACTGACCTGTAAAAAGGACATATGATGATTAACACATGAGATTGAACTTATATAACATTGATTAAGTGTATTTTGCAGGCATACCATAAACTCGAAGAGCAGAAGGTGCAGAGAACCAGTTGGACTCCTGACTCTCCTTGGACAGCTCCTCGTCTCGAAGCTATAAATGAATAAATCTGATTAGCATCATGTTACAGATTCTGTTCTTTTGAACTTTCTTATTAATCAAAGAATCCTAACAAAAATATATCACAGTCTCCACAAAAATATTAAGCAGCACAACTGTTTTCAACATAAATAAAATTAAGAAACATTTCTTGCGCAGGATCATGTGATACTGAACAGCTTTGCATCACAGAAATAAATTACACTTTACATATTCAAATAGAAAACAGTAATTTTCAATTGTAATATTTCACAATATCATTGTTTTACTGTGTTTCTGATCAAACAAATGCAGCCTTGGCAAGTATAATTCTTTCAAAAACATTAAAACTCCTGCCGACCCCAAACGTTTCAAAAGTAGTGTATATAGATATTGGTAATATAGGTTCGCTTGAGCGAGAATCCATACGCTACCTCAAGTAGATCATCCAAGAAACTGCAAGCTAGGATGTCCTGAATTTTTATCTTCCCTGCAGAGCATGTACAAAACATTAGAATGCTTCTTTTCATTCCAGTTTTTCCACAAGGTAAAATCTAAATAATGTCTACAGGTGCTCTGACTTAAATTAAAAGGCAAATTGTAAAAAACGACACGACCACAGGAGAATTACCAGTATGTAGAGGATCAAGGAAGAAGAAGAACTTGCGAACGGCAGTGCAAACATAAAACGAGTAGAAGGATTTCTCCAAGCCATCTAGTTGGGGAAGTGTAGGAATTAACTCTAGAATGTAGTTCTCCAAATCCTGCAGAGAGAAAGTCTTTGTGTTAAACAATACAGCTTTACTCCAAAGAAGATACTGTGATTTTTAATGTTTTTCAGGGGGTAAAATGAGATCACTTACAGACTCACGGAGATAACCCTGACCTGCTACATCATAAAGACTCAAACCAATCCTGGTTTGGTGCAGCCACACTGCCAGAGAAGAAACGCAGATGAACACGTGATTCATCTACACATCTGTATTACTATGTTTATAGTCATTAAAAAGAACTAGAAGACGCATAATTAACTGACGTCATGAGATGAGCACAGAATTTAAAACTACCTTTTCTCATGACATAGTTGAAGAACTGCATTATTGATATCCTCCCATAAGGATCATTATGAAGTAGTTTGGCGTAGACTCTGGCAGTGAAGAAAAGCCTGATGGGGTGTAATGATCGTGAAACAAACATCTCAGTGAGTCATGAGCACTGTCCACCTATGAATTACATTGACTTAGAATACAGTTATCAGCCCGTCAAACTCATGGTTTTGAGTGAAGCTAATTGATCACTATACACTTTTCTATGATGCACTTACTTGCATTTGGCACCTGCTTTTTCTCCAACCTTTAGGAAACTCTCATAACTGATCATGGCCTCGTCACTGGTCGTGGGCGGCACTTGATGCTTGTCGAGAAGAAACCAAAGGTTCTGTCGGAAAGAAAAAAAAAACATTTAGAAGAGGAAATACAAACATATTTAATAACTAAACTAAAACCGATAATAAATGTTTAGCTCTCTTACCTGCAACTCTTCATTGTCCAGTAGTTCCCGGCTTTTCCTCTGGAGAAACACTGCCCTTGATTCTTCTCTGAGTTTCTGCAGCAAGACTTCATCTTCTGCAGGAAGCTGATATGAAATATTGGGGAGGTAAGATTGAGAAGGCAATACGTTCAAAAGTTTGGGGTAGTTTTTTTTTTTTAAAGAAATGAATACTTCAATTAAGCAAGGATGCATTAAAGGATTAGTTCACTTCAAGAATAAAAATTTCCTGATAATTTCCTGACCCCAATGTCATCAAAGATGTTCATATCTTTCTTTCTTCAGTTGCAAAGAAATTAAAGGGGTCATATGATGCTGCTAAAAAGAACATTATTTTGTGTATTTGGTGAAATGAAATGTGTTTATGCGGTTTAAGGTTAAAAAACACATTATTTTCCACATACTGTACATTATTGTTTCTTCTCTATGCCCCGCCTTTCTGAAACGCATCGATTTTTACAAAGCTCATCGGTCTGAAAAGCGAGGTGTGCTCTGATTGGCCAGCTATCTAGTGCATTGTGATTGGCCGAATACCTCAAGCGTGTGACGGAAATGTTACGCCCCTTACCATACTGTGATGATGCCCTGTCAGGCCGGAGCGACGAGACAAAAACATTAAAACCCATTATAAACGAGGCATTCGTTGCATCCAGTGGGGACATAATTACGGATTATAATGACTTATACTGTCTTTTTACGCATTGCTTCGCGCTGTGTAAACATAAAACATGTCTGCATTTGTGATCGGAGAAATGACAAACAACAAGTGCTACTCTACACTGCTCAAAACTCGCGTTTGAATCGTCAGTGGCAAATCATTTATATATAAAAAAAACTTACATACAGTCTGTGAGTCAGAACTCACTTGAGTCAGAACATTGTAGTCTACTCTCCCAGGATCAGGAAACAGTCCTCCATAAAATGCGCTGCACACATCTGAATATTTGGGTTGAAATGTTCTGGAATAGTGTTGTAAATGCAACTTAATCACTGATTTCTAGTCGTGTCCTCTTTTGGAAGACCAAACAAAGTAGTTTCGCTTTCACAACGAATCACACAGCGCCTTCACGACATGGCAGCGGCAATACTACAGCGAGAATAAAAGTTATGCCTTCGTTCTTTGCGTGAACATTTGGGCGGCGTTATGCAAATCTTCCCACATCGTGACGTAGACATGTGGGGGCGTGTTAGAACGAGCCGTTTTAGGTAGGTGTGGCTGACTCTTAACTTTTATAAAGAATATCTCTTTGGATTTGAGACTTTAGCCTTTGCAACTTTACAGATCTTCTTTATGCACCAAGAGCTTGTAACACTTCAAAGAGAAAGGAAAAATTGAAATCGCATCATATGACCCCTTTAAGGTTTTTGAGGAAAACATTCCAGGATTTTAATCCATATAATGGATTTCAATAGGGACCAATGGGTTGAAGGTCCAAATTTGCTGCTTCAATACAGCTTCAAAGAGCTCTACATGATCCCAGCTGAGGAATAAGCGTCTTATCTAGCGAAACGATCAGTCATTTTCTAAAAAAACCCCAAAAAAACTATATACTTTTCAACCGCAAATGCTCGTCTTGCACTAGCTGGACTTCACACATTACATAATCACGTTGGAAAGTAGGCGGAAGTAACGACCCAATGTTTATAAAGCGAACGTGCAAAGAAAGTCAAACGCCCTTTACAAAAAAAGGTAAAACAACGATGGCGGACGATTTTGAAGTTGGAGGACAAAATGACATGAAGTTTTTCGCCCTACCCTACCTTTTTGAACCGGAGTACACAGATGAAGAGTTAACCACACGTGACCTTTCCAACATGATTACGTAATGCGTGAATTTATGGACGCGCAACACGGAGCTAGTGCAAGACAATCATTTGGGGTTAAAAGTATATCAATTATTTAATTTTTTTTAGAAAATGACAGATCATTTAACTAGATAAGACCCTTATTCCTCGGCTGGGATCGTGTAGAGCCCTTTGAAGCTGCACTGAAACTGCAATTTGGACCTTCAACCCGTTGATCCCCATTGAAGTCAATTATATAATTTAATTTATAATTAAAAATATTTATTATTTAAAATAATTTAAGTCCATTATATGGAGAAAAATCCTGGAATGTTTTCCTCAGAAACCTTCATTTCTTTTCGACTGAAGACAGAAAGACATGAACATCTTGGATGACATGTGGGTGAGTAAATCATCAGGATGTTTTTATTCTGGAAGTGAACTAATCCTTTAAGTGATTAAAAGTGACAGTAAAGACACTTATAATGTTTTTTTATTTATTTTCATTTTTATGTTGTTCACTTGAACTTTACATTCATCACAGAATCCTAAGAACCGTATCATGGATTCCACAAAAATATTAAGCAGCACAACTGTTTTCACATTGATAATAAAGAAATGTTTCATGAGCAGCAAATCAGCACATTAGAATGATTTCTGAAGGATCGTGTGACCCTGAAGACTGAAATGTAGCTTTCATCACAGGAATAAATTACATTCTAAAATATATTCAAATAGAAAACAGTTCTTTTGAATTGTAATATTTCACAATATCACTATTCTACAAATAAATATGATAACACTGTATTCTCATTACTGATTAAAGCGTGATCAACTCACCCTGTAGTAGAAGCGTGGGATGTGTTTAAACGAGTCATCTTCTCCTTTTTCACCTCTTTTCCATTCAGTGTAATGCTTGGTGAACAATTCAGTTTCCTCTGCTTTCTTCTCCTCCTCTGTCCTGCCATCTGTTACAAATAAAGATTTGATCACACTCATTATGATTATTCACACTGTACAAACCTCCTCCATATTTTACTATTCATAGTAAAATCAAAGTAATCATTAGCAAAACCACGGATAACTCCTTATTACCAGGGTCATGCCTACTATGCAACACATTTTCATGTCTCCATCATTTATGTCTTAATATAATTATATAAAATACTATGAGTTTAAGTAACACTTAAATTTGTTTTACTATGATTTTACATATGGAATTCATATTAGCCAAGTTTTCATTTATCACAATATTACAATTAAATAAATAAATACATTTATAAAGTCAAGTTTAATTGTCTAAACTTGACCAAAATATATTTGTGAAAGTCTAGTATGCCCTTTAGAAGCACTTCCATAAATTACAGCACAATCATATTAATTTTTCAACAGATTTTGCATAACAGGAATAGGATAGGGTTACTATGGTTTCTAATATAACAAACTGTATTTGTTGTAAATAAGTCCCCTAATATAAAATATTTAGTATAGTCTAAATTCATTTATATATATATATATATATTTACATTTCCACTAAATACAATGTTTACCACAGTTAGTGCTACTTAAAGGTCCCATATTGTACACCTTTCTGGAGTTTTATTTGAGGTTTTGATGTCCTTAAGAATATATATTTGCGGTATAAGTACCAAAAACCATCTCAATATATTTTTACAGCTCCTCTCTCAGGAGCTCTGCTGAGAACAGGTCGATTTTGGTCTGTCTAATTAATATTCATGAGCCTCTCTTCTGATTGGCCTGTTGTTTTCTGAGTGACGCACGGCCAGGTCAACTACAGGTAACTAGGGTCAGCCGACGTCACCGCGCTAGCTGGAGGCAGCAAAACAAAGAAGAAACTGGAGGCGGCCCATTCAAACCAGCGTGGATTCGGCTACATAAGGAGCTTAAAATATCATCTTGTTGTGATGTTGGGTGCCAGAATCGACGTAATACAGTTGGGAGATTTATATACAAATGTATACATTTTGTGGAATTTAAAACATTGCTCCTTGATCTTGTAATGAATCTCTATGGCACCCGATTAGCTAACATTCATCATCTTACCTTGTTTCGCAGAGGCGAGTCTTTTCCGCAGTAAATCTTTCCAATGTGCGGTTTTATCGTTTGCCATTATTAACTTTATTTGATCATAATATATTTAAAACTAACTTAAACTAAATTAAGACTTATTATTAAACAACTGTATTATGTTTGAGTAGCCTCGGCGGTTGACGAACTGTTTACATCTCTGAGCTAAAGGCGCACGAGTGACGTCATTGAAGTGCGACCGCACAGTCAGGAGAGAAGAGCTGAAGAGCCGAAGAGCTGAAGAGCTGAAGAGCTGCTCGCATGAACTTTTGACCAGATCCTGTGAGTTAGATGTTCTTGTTTAAATTACCGATGATTGAATTAACAAAATTGCGTTTAAAAGATATTGAGATATCTTAGTGGGTCTAAGGAATTTAAGATTGTGTGCTTTAAATGCAAAAGGACATTTCTTTAGAAGATAATTTGCTGAATATTATTTCTATCTATTAATTGTAGATACAAATACTATTAAATAGAACTTCATAGAGTTAGTGTGTGTTACTGTATATGTGTTGAACAGTAAAACAGACCTTAATTCACAAAGCAATGAGATTTTGAGACAGAATAAGTCATTTATTATACATTTTACATAAAGCACCTTTATTAAAGTAGCTGCGTAGTCTGAAAAGTAAAGTAGACTGGTTGGGAAATGATGGGATCTCTTGTTGTGTCAAAATCAAGGACTTGCATGAAGCATCTATGCACATCATGGGTTTTCAACCCCTTGTATCTCAGGCCTGCTTTGGCTTATTTACCACAACGAAACATTGTGCATGCTGTCAGGTTTATCATAAATCCACACGCACAATATTACAGCACAAAAGGAGACGAACAAGCACACGGCCGAGTTGCCAAAGAAAAAGGGTTCACTCCCAGAACAAGGCCTGCATTCCCAAATTCAGTATTTACCGCTGGAACGGCCAGAAGAACGGCTGAATACATGAAAAAGAGAGCTGGGGTGGATACAGAAGAGCTATCAAATAATATACCTTCGAGAGGCAGAGGGTCTGTGAAAGTTACCCTTCCTGATCATCCGCTGACCACATCCGAATGGGCAAAGTTCAAAGAGAGTTCCTCCAAACCTGATCGCTTTGAGATGCACATGATGGAAGGACTGCTGGCGGCTAATGCAAACGTCAACATCGCCAAATCTCTCTTGGCCTACATGGTTCAGGACAAAGGCACCCTTTCTTACGAACTCCTTTTGAGGTACCTCACACTGTGTGTCACGGGTGGGCACCACTCGGAAGTGTTTGACACTTACGACATCATGAGAACTTGCTTTAAGACTCTTGACACTGGGGCCTCGTCCCTGTTTATTAAAGGTTTCAGTCAAACTGAACGCTGGAGGGAGGCGCTTGAGGTGTTGGAGGGGATGAAAAAGGCCCTTCTGCCGTCTCCTCGTAACTATAGTGATGCCATCGCTGGGGCGGCACTTCATGGTGACACTGAGACGAGCTGGATGCTGTACGATGAGCTCCTGGAACTGGGTCTCGTACCTAATCAGGACACCTGGCAGTGCCTGTTTCAGAGCGGCATCACTCAGCGTAGACAGCAGGGGGACAAACTCTTTTCTGTCCTGTCATATATGAGAGATAATCAGATCTACCCTGAGGAGCTGCTGATTAAAACTGTCAAAGCTTGGTTCGAGAGGTAAATGTAAAATATCGATATAATGTAAAATATAAGAACATAAACATATTAAAATATTATATTTTTATTTTATAAAATGTAAATACTGTTTTAATTTTTTCCATCTGCGCAGTTTACCGGATCAGAAATGGAGTGGGAAGTTCTCATACGTGGTCCCCAGGTACTCATTCAGTTTTCAGTTTTAATCAAATATATTATCAATAAAGACTATTCTTAATTGATTATTGGTGTGGAAATATCTCGTGTTTTAGTGGAGAGTGCACAAACTGCAAGGCATCACTTGAATCCATTCAACTGACTGAGGAAGAGTATGCTGAGCTGAAGGACAAAGTGATGAAGAAAGTGATAGAAGGAAGTGACATCTTCAAGAAAACCACCCCAGAGGTCTGTCTGTACATTATATCCGTCTTTTGCCAGAGTATATTTACCGAAGTTAATTTGATAGATAGATCGAGATAGAGATAAAAATGGACATTTACACCAGTGTTGTTTAGTTAACTATAGTTAAATATAAATATAATTTGATTAAAAACATAAACTTAAAAATTAGAAATGTCTTTGGCAACTAACTGAAATAAATGATCTTAAATTCAAGTACTAAAATTACTAAAATAAAAATAAGCATAAACGTAAAAATAAATTTAAGCAAAATAGAAATATTAAAAAAAAGAATAAAATGACAAAAGAGCATGCAAATATTAAATATTAAATATTTTAATTAATTCATTAGATATTTTAATAAGTATGGATAACATATATTAGTAGAATTTATTTGCATATTAAAATATATATTACCAAAAAAATGCATGTTTTTTGGGGGGGGGGGGGGTGTACTTGTCATTAAAGTCATGTTACAAATAATCTTAATGGTATTGAAATGGGTTTAATCTTTATACACAATATTTTAAATCTTTTTCATTTCCTGGTGAAATGTCACCTGTGTGTGTTTTTATGAAATTCCCCTTTATGTAAAGGATGTGTTGTTTGAAGTTTAGTAAGGCCTTATTATGTAGTTCCGTTTGACTCCACTAGATGGCGACAGTGTCCTATACACCCTATATTCACATTTCTACATGACCGATTAAACATGTTATACATGTAACATATGTTATAGACGTTAAACAGGTAACCTGATTTTTTATGCATTTAGATTATTTCCTCTTTGAAAATGATAAAACATTAAGGACACATGGACTAAAAACTAAAGCTGCATTTTGTGTTGCACCAAATAGGATGCAACAACATGATAGGCAAGTTGGGTTGTGTAGCTGTCCAGAATTAGAAGATGTTCCATGCAGTTTTGATCTCCGTCTTAAATGAGTCTGCCCCTGAATTAGATGATGTTGTCTGGAGGGCTGCTTTATTCAGGCTGTGGGGTCTATAGATGTCAAAAGCATGTGATCCTGTCTAGTTCCACATTTAGATATGATGCAGGGGGCTTTCCAACACATGTTCCTTCATGTGTCTGTCGGGTCCCCGGTTTAGAAAGCTCATGAATGCAGTCCAACCGAAGACACAAGGTCACAAGGCAAGCAACTCCTCTGAAATTCCAATTCCCAGAGAGAACAGTCGTGTTTGTTTGCAAACTCCGTTCTCACGCATAGGAAACACATTCAGTTTCCAAGCACTGTCTCAGAAAGGAACATTTTCATACAGTACATATTGGAAAAACAAAGTACTCAGTATAGCCATGAACAATCTCTAATTTGGTCGTGCACATGATTAATGCTGAGACATGTGTACTGCTTATGTGCCTTTAGCTGTTGTAAAACGCAACACAATGGGCTTTCACATTTCAACCCTCAAAAGCCTCTCACATGAGTGACCCTGGAAAGTCCCTGCCTGTCTGTCTGCAGCGCTGCATGGACTCCAGCCCCCCGCCATTGCTGCAGCAGTGCTTTATGAAGTGAAACCAGAGCAAGAGAGTTAAAACACCCCCAGTCAAAACTCTGCAGAAGCATTTAACAACCCCTAGACAATCATTTTGCCTTTGAAGGAAATAAATGTGGTGCTTTTGGGTGGTTAATAACGTGACATGCCAAGCAATGACAACTGTGTCCTGCTGTGTGACATGCTATACTTCATCAAAAACAACTATAAAATGTTTTAAATAACAGCTTTAAAATCATGCATAGTTATTATACATGACCTCATAGTAACTGTGAGATTACATGGAATATTTGTACTTTTAAACATGAAAACATTTTCTTTTTCCACAATATGCATGTAAGTTTCAAGTATTATTACAAAAAGAAAAAAATATTGTTACATTTTAAAATAACTGTTTTTTATTTTAAGAACAGTATTTATTTGAAATAGAATGTCATTTTTGATCAATGTAGTGCATAATTGCTGAATAAAAGTAATTATTTATTTTTTTTTAATTACTGACCGTGGTAGTTTTAACGGTAGTTTATATAGAGTGAAAGTTATGTATCATTTTTAAAAGTACAAATATGTCATGTCTGTGTTTGTATGTTTATATATTAATATATATATACATATACATGCATACACATACATGCATACATACAAGGTTTTAATCATAAAACCTTGGTATTAAAAAACACCTTTTTAACACTTTAATTTGTCAGTTTATTTTAAATGTGGCCAAGTTGTACAGTTAATACAGTATATTGTTATTAACACATTTAGAAATCCAAGTGAAATATGCAGATTAGCATATCAACAATTTAGCAAAAAATCCCCTTTTTTGGTCTCCTTACATTCAGTGGCCTGCAGTTTTTCTTTAGGTCAAGCTTGAGCTTGGGGGAGCCTGTTTTTCCCGTTTCAAAAACAGCAAACTTGTAATAAAGAAAAGTACAGGACTTGCAGATGCCTTTTCATTAATGTCTGCCGCGAGGCACGGTGTGGTTTACATGAACTCTAATTCATCTAATTTCTTTGTTCTCTGTCTATTTTTGAGTGGCTGCCTTTCATTTTATTGGTATTTCGTGCATGCTTTGAACAAAACTGAGCAGGTACTTTTGAGGATTTACAAAATGCTGTTATTTGTTTTAAATGATTCAAGCAAAAGTTTGCAATTGTACATTGCGTTAATAACCACTC
This sequence comes from Sinocyclocheilus grahami, assembly GCF_001515645.1. Classification (NCBI taxonomy): domain Eukaryota; kingdom Metazoa; phylum Chordata; class Actinopteri; order Cypriniformes; family Cyprinidae; genus Sinocyclocheilus; species Sinocyclocheilus grahami. The sequence goes on along the minus strand of NW_015505297.1, from coordinate 2,284,058 downwards.
AAGGCTGAAGGAGCGCGTTTTGATTGGCATTGGCCATTCTGTATATTCCAAAAAGAAAAAAAGAACTAGATTGTGATTACTATCAAATCTGGATTAAACTTGTTTTTAATGTGCATGTTCCTGACACACCCATATTGTAGGTACACACAGAGTTCTGCACGGCGAGCTGGTACCGCACACACGTGAACTCTCAACACTATTGGGGAATCCCCGGTGTTCCTGTTCCCACTCAACATAACCTCTCCATGGCCACGAGAGGATGCAAAAACAATAAAAATGCACTTACAGTTCTAGATCTTTGTCATCATCTTATTGCATGCACATAGATAAAACCAAGTGAAATTGTATGTTAGGATTAATTTCGTCCCATACTGAGAGTACTAACCCAATGCTGCAAGATTTTTTAAGAGTTGAACAACTGATCACCAACTGCTAACTCCCACCAAAACCAAAGAGGAATTCCCCAAATATCCAGCTCCCCTTCCCCCCTCTCTCTGTCCGTGGCACTCAGCCCTCCTCCAGTCATGCATCCTCCCACCCAGTAGCACAGACGTGCTACTTAACACACACTTAACAGGATTTTTTGATTGCAAAATAGCTGCAGGTATTCTTTTTTGGTGTCTTGTTTTCACATGTGGGTCACAATCTTCTGTTTTTGCATTTTAGTGGAAATTGGAATTTTAGAAGGAAAAATTCTCACGCTTCAGACAGAACTGAAAGCACTGGTTTCCAGCCACCTGACAGTCCAGGAATGCGTGTGGTTTTGACAAGCTCAGCTTTGTGTGTATTAAACAGGATTGTGTATTAGTTGTTGGCTGTTGTTTCCTCAACTTTGAGGAAGAGTTTGCAGTTCACTCAAAACAATGATTAAACTTCATACTAAACTTCATTGTTTAAATATCTTTAATTTATTGGAGAATTGTAGTTCTGGAAAAAAAATAAAAAAATTTTGTTTTTTTTTACTCCAGTATATTTTAGAAGAAATATACTATTGCTGGTTATTTAGAAGTCAAGAAAATGAAAACGACAAGTGATGTCTGATTTGAAATTAATCATTCTTTTGAGTCGATGTGCCTGTTGAACTGGTTTATGGATTCCACGGTTTAGTATTATTTATACACTGTAAAAGATTTTTCTTCAAAGTTTTAAATACTTTTTCTTTTTACTTTGGTTTGATATTTAATTGAATGTGTTACTTTGCCATTTCTTTGTAATTATTTGTGAAATCTATAGCAATTTCTGAGTGAAAATCATTTAAAAATTTAAAAGTCAGTAAATATTTTTTTATATTTTCATTTTTGATTTTAATTTGAGTTTAAGTTTTAGCAATATTGTTATGTGCATTTGTAATTTTTATTAGTCTTTGTTTTTTTATATATTTCTGTTTAGCTTTAATTTATTTTTATTTTAGTTTTAGTTATTTTAGTACTTATTTTATTTCAGTAAGTTGCCAAGGCGACATTTCTAATTTTCATTTAGGTTTTTTAACTTTTATGTTTATATATATAT
>NW_015505297.1:2227449-2282539 GCF_001515645.1 Sinocyclocheilus grahami | reverse complement strand
TAGTTTAAGAACTCAGAATCAGAACTCACTGATTCAATGATCCGGTCAGAGCAAATCTTAAGTTAAGAACTCACTTAAATAACTTATACTGAACTCACTCAGTATAACATCTGATACTGAGTTTAATATTCAAATTAGTATTTTGAATATTAATATGCAATATTATTAGCATTATTGCTTGCTTAATTGTGGATTATATGTATACTATGTATGCATCCACAAAGGGTTTTTTCCTAATGCATTTTTTTCTAAATCTATTGGCTTTTTTGATGTCTGGCTAGTACTTTCACTTACGTAATATTTCATCAGGGTATGCGTATATTAACCTAGTATTTGTGTACTTTATTCACATCTGATGATAGGCATGAGTGTGCATGACTTTGCAAACACACTTTGCTTTGAAGCTAATAAATCAAAAGCCATTTGCAGCTCTGAGGCCCAAGGACAGACAGGTGAGGGAGTGACTTGGCCCCAATCCAGCTGGAAATTCCCTTGTTTTGTTTACATGTACCAAGGACAATTCGGGAGGCATTTCAACCTCTTGTTAAACGACAACAAAGAAGGAGGAAGTTGTAGCTTTTTTTGGCCCTGCTATTCGAGGGGCCCTTATGCTCTTGTGTTATTCAGCTAAACACAACCTGATCACGCTTTTGAAGGTGAGCCAGGTGTGGTCAAGTTTTGTTTGAAGCTCTATCATAATGCCTGTAACAAATTCTTAGATATCCCTTAAGACGGAAACGTCAAGCATTTTTTTAACTGTCCTGGGATGAATTCATAGAATTGGTAGACAATAAAGCTGTTTTTGTACAAAGCTCTGACAGAAAGAATGTAGTATGTTCAGTTCTTAGCCAGAACGTGTGAACACAATTCTTTATCTCGTGGTTGCATGCTTTGCTCTTATACTTCCGTACATTCATGACTGCACATAACTCAGCTCTTCACTTAATCTGATATGTAGAGTTTCAGGCAGGATCACTTACAGTGATATATCTGTTTGCTATAAATGTCACCCGCCCGGGCCTTGTGATTTTCCAGAAACAATCTTGAGTTTAAAGGTGAAATGTGTAGTTTCTGTGCCACTAGCATCACCGAACGGAAATGCAAAAATAATGATTGTTTCTCAAACAGACGATTCCTCAGCTGTTATAGAAAGCTAAAATCTGGATGTAATCCTCCTCCGCTTGGTTTGATACTGTTATTTTAATATTTTTATATACTGTTATAGCATTTATTAATATTTTGAATTAATTTTTATATTTATATTTTTTAGTAATTTTTATGTGCTTTTTAAATTTGTATTAGTTTTTTTTAATTATTGAGATTTATTTTATTTAGTATTTTATTCATTTTTAAACTTAGTTGTAATTTTAGTACTTCAGCTTAAATTTATTTGTTTAAATGTTATTAAATGTGCTTAAAATGTATCTATTTTAGTTAGTTGTCCAGGCAACATTTCTACTTTCTATTTAAGTGTAAGTTTGTCATCTAATATTTACATTTTATTTCAGATATTTGAATGATTATTAATGGTTGTAGTTAACAACACTGGTTTGATATTACGTCTGTTTATTCTAAGAACTAATGGTAATGTTTTCAATTCGGCATAAAGGTTTTCTGTTGTCCTCTATGTCTTGTACAACACCGGTTGCTTTTCTCTTGTGCAATGTGCTGCACAATACCAAAGTGAGGAAATGTATATAGAAGCCCCATACATCCAGGCAACAGTATGTTCCTCTTGAAATTGAAACTGTGACTAGTTTTAGCATCAGAACAGACAACATGAAAAATATTGCAGTGTTTGTCTATGTATCTGAAATTACAACATTGTGTGCTGTATATAGTCATGATTTTGAGAATAACCAATTGTTTGTGTTCTGTACAGGAGCTTAAAGGCTTTAAGAGTTTTGTGAAGCAGACCGTCCCCCTTTGATATTGTCATTGACGGTCTTAATGTGGCTAACACAACACCCAAGGCCACCCACTCTGAGACGGTGAGTGATGGTAACTTCAATGCTTGGACGTTCCAAGAGAGGGCTGGTTTGTCTGGGACCTTTTAAATCACTGCTCTGGCTAGATGGTCAACCTACTCTGATTGAAAGGTGGAAAAAAATGTGAGTATTCAACCAGTTGGCATTCTAAAGTAAAAAAAAACCTGCATAAAAACAAGTGAGTGGCAGAGGTTCCACCAGGGGGTGATGCTAAGCATGGCTGCTTTTAATACAGCAGAACAGGTTTAGGGAACAGCCCCGATTTCTCATAGTTTCCAACCTGAAAGACACCCCAAACCCAATGAAAAATTAGGGAAAGTTCAATGTCCATGTAATGTTACACAGAACGTGTAACACATCAGCCCACCTACGAGGTGGTGTCAGACCCAGACAGAAGTGGCTTTACATCTGGTTATGCTCCATTATAGAACATAAGGGATTTTTTTTTGCCAACAAATAGGCTAATATTTTTAGATAATTACCCACACCCACCCATCTCATCCTCAACCACCCATTAACCGAAAACCAATGACTTTTCAATGACTTTCAATGACCCAGGAGGACCATTTGAGCAGCATTAAAGGGATAGCTCACCCAAAAATTCTAATTCTGTCATAATTTACTCACCCTCCACTTGTTCCATACATGTATAAGTTTCTTTCATCTGTTGAACACAAAAGAAGATATTTTAAAGTATGTTGGTGACCAAAAAATTGGCGGTAGCCATTGACTTCCATAGTATTTTTAACCATACTATGGAAGTCAATGGCTACTATCAACTGTTTGGTTACCAAGAGTCTTCAAAATATCTTCTTTTGAAACTCACACAGGTTTGGAACAACTTTAGGGTAAGTAAATTAAGAATTTTCATTTTTGGGTGAACTATCCCTTTAAGGCAAGATACTGATTTTCACAAGATTTTCGTTTCATTTAGTTGACGTCTGAGCGGATTTTTGGATATCTGTTTTTATCATTCTATAAATCAGAAAATACTGTCAACAGCTAGAAAAAAAAATCAAGTTTCACCATGTTTTTAGAAATAAAATGTATATTATAATTCAGACGAATGATGCAGGAACAAATTCCTTGGTAAAAACCTTGTATATATATACAGTATAAAGTATTCCTATCTACAGTATATCTTCAGAATATACCGTAGAGAGGAATAAAATTAGTAAGTTTGGTGTAAATAAGAGCTACTGAAGGGGAGATTTCTGGCTTGGTGCATGAGAAGGAACTCATTTGGAGAAAATGGCCTTTAAACACAGTGTATTATACAGTAATTGAAATCTACAGGCACGAATAGATAAGTTGCAACAAAATTAACACTTAAATGTGTATTTAACATGTTTTCTTTCCACTAGACTGAAAGAAGACATGGAAGCAAAATAGACTAAAGTCAAAAAATAGACCAGTGCATAAAAAAAGCATTTTTTTCTTGCAGTGTCTTACTTCAACAGATATGAGAGCACCTAATACTCCACTTGACATTAAACTACAAATTATGATGTAACACAAACTCCCTTGACCTCCGATCAGATCCATTTGCTTTCTGCACACTCATCCATGGCTTCCATCTGCATGTCACACAGTCACACATTATTAACACAGATGCAACCCATAGCAATTGAACACGGAGGCAGGGGATTTTACACTCATTTTGGTATGACTAATGTATTTTAAGTCATACACGTGTATTTTGTGGTCAAGTTTATTTTTGGTGGTAACATTTACCCCACTTCCTCGCTAACTGGCGCATTTATTGAAATGCCAGTATTAACCAGTTTTGTCTGCACACAGTCTGTGAAGTGTGTGAAAATGAAGGCCTAAGTGAACTTGTGGCCAAAGTTGGTCTATATGGTTTGTTAAGGCTAAGTAAACAGACTGTATGCAAGAAAGTGATTGTAAATTTGCAAGACTAACATGCTGGAAGGAAGTGCATCTCTTTAGAAATTCTTAAGCAAAGGAGACAGGAGGCAGAGGTTAAGTTTGGATTGTGAGACATGGTGCTATAGTCTGTACGGTGCTTTCCAGAGTAAAACAGCCCATCTGTGGCTCACCGTTCACTTCCTTATCATGAATTAGCAGAAAATGAGCACACCTGCAATTCCACATTTAGCACTTCCTCATGTCTGAAATAGCAAAATGAGGGATACAAGATAAACTGGAATTCACTGGGACTGACTTTGCATATTCAAACTGTAGATGACATTACGGTAATCTAAATTTGAGTGAGAAATATAATTAGAAGGTTAATACAAAGCAGTTGGTTAATGTAATAAAGTATGCATGCATGTGTATGTACAGGTGCATCTCAATAAATTAGAATGTCGTGGAAAAGTTCATTTATTTCAGTAATTCAAGTCAAATTGTGAAACTCGTGTATTAAATAAATTCAATGCACACAGACTGAAGTAGTTTAAGTCTTTGGTTCTTTTAATTGTGATGATTTTTGGCTCACATTTAACAAAAACCTACCAATTCACTATCTCAACAAATTAGAATATGGTGCACACTGAATTTATTTAATACACGAGTTTCACAATTTGAGTTGAATTACTGAAATAAATGAACTTTTCCATGACATTCTAATTTATTGAGATGCACCTGTATATATATATTTGGAAAAAAATTGAAAAAGCATATGTGTATGTATATATACTGTTATTATAACAAAAAAATATACAGTTTAATAATTACATGTATTTGTACTAATTGCATCTATTTTAACCAACTGGTTCCAAAGTGAATGTTAGTTGATGTATGAAGTATATCTCTTTTTTTTTCTTTTGGAAAAGTAACCTTTATTTAAAAGAATATTGTTTTATTATATTACTATATTTTACAAATTTAATAATATTTGATTATGTATTTAATTTAATACTTAATATTAAAAATAAAATTACTTAACATGTAATTATTATTATGCATACTGTTCTGTAGCTTGTGTACTAATTTACATATTGTGAATAAAAAATCTAATCTGTATTTCCTGGAAGTAAGAGTAAGACAAGCACATACCTACACACTATATTAAAAATAATTAGGCCTATCTCATGAATAGTTAATGCAAGTATATGGGGTGTTAAATCTGGACATCTACATACAAAGAACCTTGGATATTTTTAGCACACGGTTGTAACCTTTACTGTCTGCACTTTGTATGGGGGGTATTGGAAAAATAACTTCCTGTGTAATCAGGAAACTCCCCCCTCATGGTGTGTGCGTGAGTGGGTGGTACAAAAGTAGGTTAAAACAATGTGAGCAAGAATAATTTCCCTCCAGCTGACCTGCTAAAGTCCCAAATTCATCTGTAATGCCAAGGGAAATTCCTCCAAAAAAAGTAATGAGCTGCAGCTCACTTCATAGAGAACATGCTGAATGAACTGAGGTCTCTCATTCATGATTCAAAAATCATGAATGACCTCATTCATATTTAACATCTAAATAGAAATGGTAAAAGGCCACTGAGAGTGTGAATTATCTCCGCAGTTGCTGGCAGTCGTATCGGAGCTGCAACAGCAGGGTCTGAACATCCTGGTCCTTGGCAGAAAGCACATGCTACAACCTTCCCGGAACTGGGACAGACAAAACATGAGCAAGATCAAGCAGAAAGCCCACTGTTTCTTCACCGAGAACATGTTAGTATGACCCCCCTTTCCTCAATCACCTACTGCACACGCTGTTCCAAAACCTAGTGAACTGCCTACATAGGCAGCATTTGAACGGATCACAGGCACGACTGCAAAATTAAGGCTGTTCCAAAACATTTGTGACATGATTATTCTGCCTTTTTTAGTTAAATTCTGTGCTTTGTGGAGGCAACAATCCCATAATGCATTGCAACAAGCTCAGTAAACAACTCATACAAGATTGGTCTGGATGAAAATAGTTCAATCTGGAATATACATATATCTCAATAAATTAGAATGTCGTGGAAAAGTTCATTTATTTCAGTAATTCAACTCAAATTGTGAAACTTGTGTATTAAATAAATTCATTGCACACAGACTGAAGTAGTTTAAGTCTTTGGTTCTTTTCATTGTGATGATTTTGGCTCACATTTAACAAAAATCCACCAATTCACTATCTCAACAAATTAGAATATGGTGACATGCCAATGTCTCCAGAAGACAATCATTAACACCCTTCACAAGGAGGGTAAGCCACAAACATTCATTGCCAAAGAAGCTGGCTGTTCACAGAGTGCTGTATCCAAGCATGTTAACAGAAAGTTGAGTGGAAAGAAAAAGTGTGGAAGAAAAAGATGCACAACCAACCGAGAGAACCACAGCCTTATGAGGATTGTCAAGCAAAATCTATTCAAGAATTTGAGTGAACTTCACAAGGAATGGACTGAGGCTGGGGTCAAGGCATCAAGAGCCACCACACACAGAAGCCAAAATCATCCCAATTAAAAGAACCAAAGACTTAAACTACTTCAGTCTGTGTGCATTGAATTTATTTAATACATGAGTTTCACAATTTGAGCTGAATTACTGAAATAAATGAACTTTTCTACGACATTCTAATTTATTGAGATGCACCTGTATTTCTTATTTTTATTTTGAATATTAGTTTAGCAACATACTCTATTAAAATTAACTTTGCATGTGTTACACTGGGCTGAAATTTTGAATAATTAAGATTTTTATGTTTTTGATATTAGTGAAAGATGCTCACCATTTATTTGATCAAAACTACAGTATAAACCGTAATATTGTGAAATATTATTACAAATGAAAATAACTGTTTTCTATTTGAATATATTTTAAAATGTAATTTATTTCTGTGATCAAAGCTGAAGTTTCAGCATCATTACTCCAGTCTTCAGAAATCATTCTAATATTTTGTGGAAACCACGATCACCATTCATATGTTTGGGATAAGTAGGAAAGAAAAGAAATCAAATCAGTACTTTTATTCAGTACACGTGCATTTAATTGATCAAAAATGACAGTACAGACATTTATAATGTTGCAAAAGATTTATATTTCAAATAAATGCAGTTCATTGAACTTTGTAGTCATCACAAAATCCTGAAAAGAATTATCAAGGTTTCCACAAAAAATATTAAGTGGCAAAAACGGGTTTTAACATTGATAATAAGAACCATTATTATAAAAAGAGCCATTAATAATTAAGCACCAATAATTAATAATATTCGGCATATTAGAATGATTTCTGAAGGATCATGTGACACTGAAGACTGGAGTAATGATGCTGAAAATTCAGCTTTGAAATTGCAGTAATACATTACAACTAAAATATATTCAAACAGAAAACAGTTCTTTTAAATTTTAATAATATTTCACAATATTGATGCTTTAACTGTTACTGTATTTTATACTGTAGCTTGGTAAGCATAAGAGACTTCTTTCAAAAACATTTTTAAAATCCTAACATTGGACACCAGTTGTGTGTGTGTGTGTGTGTGCGTGTGAAATGATGGACAGACATGCTGCCTATATATAGTTATCATGATATCGTAGAGGCCTCAGTGTGTTATGTAACAGTTGCAACATTTAAATGTGTTAGTGACGCATGTATCGATCACTTCACTTCTCTGCATAAGTCAATATAAACCCATAATGATTTCATTCACCAAGCATGAAAGGTATTTTTGATAGAGTGCACTGTGTTTCTTGGATGGCTGCCACAGATCTGAGGATGACCTGTTTCTGCTGTATGCTGCTTTGCACTCTGGCGTTCACTGCAACTTTCTTAGTCATGATCTGATGAGAGATCACAAAGCCTGCTTGCCAGACAGTGCAACCAGACGCCTCTTCTTCAAGTGGCAACGTGGCCATCAGCTGGTGATCAGTCATTACGTCCCAGGGAAAAGAGTTCGATTTCAGGTAGGTTCAGGAATAGAGAGATCTTATGTAAACAAGATTACTCTTAAGGACTAAAACCCTCATTATGATGACTGTTGGCTTTGCTGTGTGTTTTTCAGAGGATCTCAGCATATGACACCATCGTTCAGACCTCTGGCAGCTCCTGGCACATTCCATATGATGAGAATAGAGGAGATCGAGCCACATATGAAGTTCCTCAGAAATGGCTCTGCCTTACTCAAGAACATTGAGGCTGGAGTTACTACTAGTGTGCTGGCTGAGAAATGTCAAATAAATAATGCTTTGCAAAATGTCCAATTGTGTCTCTTGTCTGTCTATATATATGTGTGTATATATATATATATATATATATATATATATATATATATATATATATATATATATATATAATTTTTATTTCATATTTTAAATATAAATATTAATAAGATTTTCGTAACATAAGCAACATCTACTTTGATGTTATTTTATAACCGGTACAGTTGTAGGTAATGTAATGTTGACTGCTGAGGCCCATATTTTTAAGGCACAAAATATATAGTTATATCTATAACTATAAGGCTGTGAGTCTAAAGTCCATTTGCATAAATGTTTTATTTTTCACTAGCTTAGGTTAGCCATGTAGGTTTTTAGTTAATGGCAAACATTAAGGCAAGTTCAGCTATAGTATAAAGGCCGATTTTAACTGACAATTTGTGTTTTCAGATGTTTTTCATAACTGTCAAGTGGTGGCAAATTATAAACCGTAATATAACATGCTCTTTGGTGCACTTTAGTTATCCTAGTTTTGGAGAGATCTCATTATTTGCGTGTAACTGTTTGTCCATACAGCTCTTGACCTCCAAAAATAACCCTGTGTTTGCCCTCCCTACATCAGCAGTCCTGAAAACACTCATAATATTGCTTTTATGTAAAGTGTTTGCTTGCATTATTGCTAGCACAGTTCAAATGTACATCTCCTTGGACCAAAGATCAGAGCACAAATGTTTGTTTAGCATAACATTTCAAAGACTGATCAAACCAATTCTGCATTTAGAAGTAGAAGGGTTACACGCCCTTATGAAAATCTCAAAACTCATGACAGAAATTAACTACTCCATTAAAGGGCAATTTTTGGATTTGGAAATGTACACCTTATCATAAAAAATGTGTCAAATACTTACATTTAATCGGCTAATTAAAATTAATTCTCAATGTGAATAATTAGATAAAAAATTAATTAGGCCTACCTATAAAATTAAATATATGAATTGGGTAAAATTATACTAAAACAATGTAATGTCCTGGTTTTTGTAAATATTGTACTCTTTGCAGAAGGTTTGTATTATATAAACATCAACTAAATCCTAAATAACTAGAAGTGTTTTTTCACTGTGTTTCTCACAAACAGGCGACGCGTGATGACATCTCAACCGGATATGAATGCTGGAGCCGGTGTTATGATTTCCGGTGTGCAACAGAGCAGTGTGGTTAGATCTGTTTACAAACTTCAATATTAAACAGTAAATCTCTCGCATTATGTCCCGAGGCTCGAGCGCGGGGTTTGATCGACATATCACCATCTTTTCTCCTGAGGGGAGACTCTATCAAGTCGGTGCGTATCGATTAACGTGTGTCTTTATTAAACCGAAAGAATAAATGCCCAGTCACTTTGCACCAGGAGAATTCTGCACATTCTCTGGCTCAGACTAATGTGTTTACGGCAGCACTAAACATTAATTTGATTAAAACGGATGCAAAAAAAAGTATGAGCGGAATGTTTTGAGATTCATATGTTCTCGTTTCAGATTTATGTTACATGACAGAGCCATCTAAAGTCATTGTTTACATCAATATGGATAAAAGCACTTTCGGTTTCATGTTTATAGTTATGAATATCATGCATGCAGATATTTATTCAGTTTTGTTCACGTTTCACTTGTGCAGCTCATTCGTTCTCTTTTAGTCATTACAATTTCAGAATTATTTTCATCTATATGTTCATATATATATATATAATACAATAACATCATTGTAAAATATTTTATATGTGTGGTTCTCTGGTATATTAATAAAATACCATTAATAAAATATTTGGTTGTCAAAATTGAGTGGGTTACAATTTTTGTATTTTATGAACAATTAATGATCATAGCTAACATGTTAATTTTATTTTCCACAGAATATGCATTCAAGGCCATTAATCAGGGTGGTCTTACATCACTAGCTGTTCGAGGGAAATGGACCAAAGATCAGAGCACAAATGTTTGTTTAGCATAAGATTTCAAAGACTGATCAAACCAATTCTGCATTTAGAAGTAGAAAGGTTACACGCCCTTATGAAAATCTCAAAACTCATGACAGAAATTATACTCCATTAAAGGGCAATTTTTGGATTTGGAAATGTACACCTTATCATAAAAAATGTGTCAAATACTTACATTTAATCGGCTAATTAAAATTAATTCTCAATGTGAATAATTAGATAAAAAATTAATTAGGCCTACCTATAAAATTAAATATATGAATTGGGTAAAATTATACTAAAACAATGTAATGTCCTGGTTTTTGTAAATATTGTACTCTTTGCAGAAGGTTTGTATTATATAAACATCAACTAAATCCTAAATAACTAGAAGTGTTTTTTCACTGTGTTTCTCACAAACAGGATCATGACATCTCAACCGGATATGAATGCTGGAGCCGGTGTTATGATTTCCGGTGTGCAACAGAGCAGTGTGGTTAGATCTGTTTACAAACTTCAATATTAAACAGTAAATCTCTCGCATTATGTCCCGAGGCTCGAGCGCGGGGTTTGATCGACATATCACCATCTTTTCTCCTGAGGGGAGACTCTATCAAGTCGGTGCGTATCGATTAACGTGTGTCTTTATTAAACCGAAAGAATAAATGCCCAGTCACTTTGCACCAGGAGAATTCTGCACATTCTCTGGCTCAGACTAATGTGTTTACGGCAGCACTAAACATTAATTTGATTAAAACGGATGCAAAAAAAAGTATGAGCGGAATGTTTTGAGATTCATATGTTCTCGTTTCAGATTTATGTTACATGACAGAGCCATCTAAAGTCATTGTTTACATCAATATGGATAAAAGCACTTTCGGTTTCATGTTTATAGTTATGAATATCATGCATGCAGATATTTATTCAGTTTTGTTCACGTTTCACTTGTGCAGCTCATTCGTTCTCTTTTACAAGTCATTACAATTTCAGAATTATTTTCATCTATATGTTCATATATATATATATAATACAATAACATCATTGTAAAATATTTTATATGTGTGGTTCTCTGGTATATTAATAAAATACCATTAATAAAATATTTGGTTGTCAAAATTGAGTGGGTTACAATTTTTGTATTTTATGAACAATTAATGATCATAGCTAACATGTTAATTTTATTTTCCACAGAATATGCATTCAAGGCCATTAATCAGGGTGGTCTTACATCACTAGCTGTTCGAGGGAAAGACTGTGCGGTTGTTATTACTCAAAAGAAAGTTCCAGTAAGTTTGTCTTTACTTTGTTTTTTGTCAGCCACACTGCTGAATATAGACTGAATTTGTATTTAATTTAACTGCAACTTGTTCTTGTTCCACTTTAACATTTGAACTATACAGAAACGTTTCAGTGACTCAGTGTATGAGTCCTTATTACGTTTTCCTCTTTTAATCACTCAGGATAAGCTTCTGGATGAGTCCACTGTCTCTCATTTATTCAGAATAACAGAAAACATTGGCTGTGTGATGTCTGGCATGACAGGTAAACTCATCTTTGCACACAGCAACTGTCCATCTTAAGTGGATTTTAGAATATCTCCTCCGTCTCTTTTGTATGGTGAAATGTTAAACTATATATTGTTTTACACCACATGTGATGTATTATGTTTCTCTATGAAGCTGACAGCAGGTCGCAGGTGCAGAGGGCGCGATACGAAGCTGCTAACTGGAAGTATAAGTACGGCTATGAGATCCCAGTAGACATGCTGTGCAAGCGCATTGCAGACATCTCACAGGTGTACACACAGAACGCAGAGATGAGGCCACTGGGCTGCTGTAAGTATGTGCTCCGATTGAGGCGGTATGAATGGAATCAAGTTACATTGATTTGTATAGCGGATTATACAATATACAGCTACACATAAATAAACAGGAAAAAACTTGCAAAGTTCATCATTTATGTTCAATAGCATGCAAAGTTCAAAAATTGTGAAATGACTTCAAAAGCAGCTCTACAGAAAACTAGACTTACAGTACATTAAAGGGGTCATATGATGCTTTTTTAAAGATCATTATTTTGTGTATTTGGTGTAACAGAATATGTTGACATGCTTTAATGTTCAAAAAACACATTATTTTTCAAATACTGTACATTATTGTAGGTCCTCTATGCCCCGCCTCTCTCAAACGCTTCGTTTTCTACAAAGTCCCTCCTTCCGACAAGCGCAGTCTGCTCTGATTGGCCAGCTGACCCAGTGCATTGTGATTGGCCGAACACCACAAGCACTCGTCGGAAATGTAACGCCCCTTACCATAATCACGAGCTTCATCTTTCAAAATAAATGTAAAGACAGAGCCCAAAAGGGGAACAGAGTCGTGGCCCCCCCCCCCCCCCCTCTCTCTCTCGCTCTCTCGCGCACACACACACACACACACACACGATGCGCAAAACTCCGCATTTAAACAGTCATGAGCAAATACTTGAACTAATAACAAAACAGTAGCTGATTCAGAAGCGCCAGATTGTCATAGCAAAGTCAGAATTACCTCCTCTCCTAGGTTCACGAAACGGTCGTCCATAAAATGCATTGCTGTTCTGTTGTAAGTAATCTTAAAGATTCCTAAATGCATCTACTTTCGGAAGGCCAAATAAAGTGCTTTTGCTTTCGCCTAGAAACACACAGCGTCTCTCTGACATGCTGCTTCAACACTAACTGCGGTTACTGAAACCACGCCTTCTTTCTTTGCGTGCACATTTGGGCGGCATTATGCAAATATTTCTACATAGTGAGGTAGATATGTGGGGGCGTGTTAGAACGAGCCATTTTAGGGGGGTGTGGCAGAGTCTTAACTTTGATAAAGAATATCTCTTTGGTTTTGAGACTTTAGTCTTTGCAACTTCCGGGATCTTATCTATGCACGATCAGCTTGTAACACTCCAAAGAGAAAGGAAAACTTGAAATCGCATCATATGACCCCTTTAAGATTAACAGTATTAGTGTCTAGAATATTAGTATACTTATTAAAGTAGTTAACATACTACATATAATGCAGTATATACTGTAGAATGTGATACAATCTGTAGTATGCGAAAATAAGTATTTAAAGCGTGGTATGTTCAAATGTTTTCATAAGGCCTCAGAGCAAGAGATGTGCAATTATCAACTCAAATATACATTTTTGCTATGTTTAATCCAATTTGTGTGTGTAAAACACCCAAACTTTTAATAGATGAGCCTAGAAATAGACAATACCTAATAATATTAAGTCTAACGCATTGCATTGTGCAATACAACATTTACATAGCATTTACATACATTTATTTACATATGTCCTGTATGTCAACCACCAAACCATAATCTATAAATGGTAAAAAATCCCCACTCGGTGCCAGCAGTTACCAGTACTAGGCTGGTGCTGTCATACTATCTAAATACATTACTGTTCAAATGACTGAGGTCAGTAAGTTTTATTTTTTTTTTTTATTTTTTTTAAGAAATCGATAGTTTAATTTACCAAGGATGCATTAAATTGATCAACAGTGACAGTAAAGATATTAAGAATGTTACAAAAGATTTCTTTCAAATAAATGTTCTTTTGATCTTTCTATTCACCAAAGAATCCTGAGCACAGTTTCCACAAAAATATGAAGCATATCAACATAAGAAGAAAGCAGTATTAAATGTACTGTTCTCTGGTTGTGTAGTTCATATTTTGAAACATTTAGAAAGAAAATCCATGTATTTTAAGCATGCAAAAAAATTCCATATTAAGAAATGTTATCGTTACATCATTATATCATCTTCATATGGCATCAGTGCCAAAGCATGTTTGTCAGTATTGTGTATTGTTCTGTCAGGTATGATTGTGGTTGGCGTGGATGAGGAGCTGGGGCCGCAGGTCTATAAATGTGATCCTGCAGGTTATTACTGCGGCTTCAAGGCTACTGCTGCAGGGGTGAAACAAACAGAAGCCACAAGCTTCCTGGAGAAAAAGGTGAAGAAGAAATTGGACTGGACTTTTGACCAAACAGTAGAGGTATGATACGTTCACCCCAAATGGAATTAATACCCGTTGTTTTAGTGGTATCCTCTCACATGGAGTTTTTTTGTGTGCACTTTTCATCCCCACAGACTGCAATAAGTTGCCTGTCTACCGTTCTGGCCATCGACTTCAAGCCTTCAGAGCTCGAGATCGGGGTTGTTACCACAGAGGAGCCCAAGTTCAGGTGAATTTGGACATTTCAAATAGAACTGGATGTAATATTTACATATCACTACATAGCATTTACATATGTCCTGTATGTCAACCACCCAACCATACTCTATAAACGCTGAAAAATCCCCACTAGGCACTAGCAGTTACTAGAACTACTAGGCTGTACTTTCATACTATCGACATACACTACCGTTCAAACTTTATTTGGACATTTATAAGCAAGGGCAAATTAATTTGATCATAAGTGACAGTAAAGGCATTTATAATGTTATAAAAGATTTTCATTTCAAATAAATGCTGTTCTTTTAATCTTTCTATTCATCAAAGAATCCTAAAAAAAAAAATCGATCATGGTTTCGGCTAAAATATTAAGCAGCACACCTGTTTTCAACATTGATAATAATAAGAAATGTTTCATAAGCCACCAAATCAGCATATTAGGATGATTTCTGAAGGATCATGTGACACTGAAGACTGGAGTAATGATGCTGAAAATTCAGCTTTGCATTACAGGAATAAATTCGATTTTAAAATCCATTACAATATGTTTTGTAAAAAATGCAGACTTGGTGATCATAAGTTGCTTCCCTCAAAAACATTTTTAGAAATCGTTAACAAATTCTATGAAGCCCATTTTTATAACACATTATAAGGGTATTCTTAAGGCATTATAATGAATGTATAATGCATTATAAAATACATTTATATGTTGTTTCATCTCATAAATAATCATAACAACAATTATAATACATTATAAAACGTACTTATTTGTGGTTATGACTTTTATGAGTATGATTATTTATAACACGCAATAAACACCATGTTAAATCCACTTAATTTACATATAATGGATTATAAGTCTCATATCTTGACATTATTTATTTAAGAACTGCACAGTATCTTTCTGATATTACAATAAATATTGTTAAAATAAAATGTGCCAAATTAAATTGCACATTCATCTGATCAGATATCTGATTTTATGGCTGTTTAAGAAAAAAGATGATTTTTATTTTTATTATTAATGTTGTTGTTATTTATAAGTGGTCTTTGCCCGCTTTAAGTAAAGTAACAAGTTAACAATGGCAAGATATGAGACTTCTAATAACTTACAATGGATTAGTTATAATGTAAGTGGATGCAATGTGTATTATAAATCATCATAATCTTAAAAGCTATAACTATGCATTAAAACTGTTATGATTACTCATGAGATGATACAACATATTATACGTTTTTTATAATACATTATGCATTCATTATAAATGCCTTAAGAACACGCTTATAATGTATTATAAATACTGGCTTCATAGAAAGTGTTACCACCCCAAATTTTTTAACAGTATTCTATGTATTTCAAACCACTAGGTCATTTAACCTTTTGTTGTCATTTGTTGTGCAAAATGAATGAGTACATTCATGAAATGTTCATTTTGTAGTTATGTATATTTCTATATTTTTCAGAATTTTGTCAGAGTCGGAGATTGACACCCACCTCATGGCCCTAACTGAACGGGATTGAGAAGATCTGCAGGAGTCTTACCTTGTGACAAATAAAAGTCTGAGAATTACAATCATGTCATCAATATTCAGGTCAACTGATGTTTCTTTGCTGTTTATGTAGCTTTTTCTTGTAACAGTACAATAAAAAAAAGAATGTTTTGGAAAGCAGTGTGTTCAGTTCTTTCTTTTTAATTCAGTGAGATTTATGCGAGAAGTGGAAATGTATCTCTCTGGTATTTTTCTACATTTTTTTTAATTTACAAATTACGTTATAAGAAATTTCTTATTAATTAATTATTTACATTGTTACCTTTGTCAGTATCGTAAAACTTTTAAGGACTTTAAATGGGATTTTACTTCTCAGATTAACAGTCTCAAACTGAACCCCATATTGTGTGTACACACACACGCATATATATAATATATATATATATATATGTGTGTGTATAAAGCTCTTTAAACTGCAGTTACAATTAAATTTTTACAACTTTAACTTGAACTTATGAGTCACAGTATTATATTGTGTATTGTCACCTTTCATGAGGAAATGTGTTGCTGCCTGAATCAATTTCCTGCTTTTTACAATACATTTAATTTTTTTGAATCACCAGGAAGGATCTCACAGTCTCCTTCATTTATGGGAAGCGGTGAAAATCAGCACCTGTCTTAAAGATGTAAATAGCATTTCCTAAACTCTCACTTAAGAAACCCCTCCAGACGTAGTATTTGCATAGCTATAGTGCTGTGGCACTTCATAGACCGAAAAAAAAGTCGGATTTTCCAAGTGGCGGCCTGCTGTCATTTCTCGGATCTGGCTGAATCATATGAGTATTCTCCTGCAGTTACAGGTGCTGTCAAGAGCCCTACTTCTCCTAACCAGACTCCTCAGGGCGCAGAAAGCGAGTGCTATGACTACATCATTTGCATGGAACTTTTCAAGAGGTGTCTCAGGAACTGAAGACGCTAACGGCATCTCAAAATCAAAAAGGTGTGCAGTCCGGATTCACGTTCGGAAATAAGCAGGGTTAAGCTGAAGGTGGATTCCCTTTAGAGATCTCAAGTTTGTATTCAAATCAAGAAAACCACATACACTTCACTCTTTTACTGTAAAATGCAAGACGAAAGCAAAGTGTGAGAGTTGAACTGCTTGTGACTTGTGAATATGAAAGTCTGAGGAAATTTTCAAGGAGTTTCACTTCACATTGCTGGTTTAGATGTGATTTTAAATTGCAAACACTAGGAATATTGAAACTATGCTAATAAAGGATGTGGACATTTCTGAAAATTAAGTTCTGTCAATATAATCTTAAGATCAGTCTTAAAAACAATGTTCGAATAACATGCCAAACAGACATTACACCCTTTTCCAAGAACGTCTACATGGGAGGCACTTTCTAGGAATATAACTTAAAACTCAAACACTTACATGTGGGCAAATTCTTGACTAATTTACCACCCTGATAAATTCTGCATAAAGCAGTATTGTGCAATTCCGCAATCTTCCTTAATTTGGGAATTCAGGAAGTTGGGGAACTTTCAGCATTGCCAATTTTGTCTAAGAGGCCCTTCCTGCTCAGGAAATTCCAGTGAGCTCAGCTGACGGAAAAACAGAGTTCAAGTTCTTCAGTTACAAACACTTCTCCTCGGTGACATAAAAGGATATTTAACATCCTCATTTCTCTTGTAGAACGGTTCTCATGCATTTCCAAGGACGGACACAAAGTCAGGTTGATGGTTTTAATTTAAAATGTGTTACATCTTTCAACAAAAAAAGTTTCAATCTTTTATATACACACATGTACATGTTAATATAAAAATAAATCTGTTTGTATGCACAATATTTTACATCACAGTGCAACAGAAACACAGCCGTTAAATTCAGCTGACAGTACAGTCCATCATCGAGAGCCGACGGTACGCTTCGGTCGGCCTCTCTCCAGTGTTGCTCTAATACACCCTTCGTTTCCGGGCCTCCATTTACAGCTTTCTTGTACTTGCGCCGCCAATGAGCCGTGAGCCACCTTGAGACCCTGCGAGCTCCACTGCGGACTCTTTCTAGGCACCTTGAGTGAGAACATCAATCTCTTTCTCCATTCACCAGAAGTCCTTATATATATATATATGTGTGTGTATAAAGCTCTTTAAACTGCAGTTAAACTCCAACTTTAACTTGAACTTATGAGTCACAGTATTATATTGTGTATTGTCACCTTTCATGAGGAAATGTGTTGCTGCCTGAATCAATTTCCTGCTTTTTACAATACATTTAATTTTTTTGAATCACCAGGAAGGATCTCACAGTCTCCTTCATTTATGGGAAGCGGTGAAAATCAGCACCTGTCTTAAAGATGTAAATAGCATTTCCTAAACTCTCACTTAAGAAACCCCTCCAGACGTAGTATTTGCATAGCTATAGTGCTGTGGCACTTCATAGACCGAAAAAAAAAGTCGGATTTTCCAAGTGGCGGCCTGCTGTCATTTCTCGGATCTGGCTGAATCATATGAGTATTCTCCTGCAGTTACAGGTGCTGTCAAGAGCCCTACTTCTCCTAACCAGACTCCTCAGGGCGCAGAAAGCGAGTGCTATGACTACATCATTTGCATGGAACTTTTCAAGAGGTGTCTCAGGAACTGAAGACGCTAACGGCATCTCAAAATCAAAAAGGTGTGCAGTCCGGATTCACGTTCGGAAATAAGCAGGGTTAAGCTGAAGGTGGATTCCCTTTAGAGATCTCAAGTTTGTATTCAAATCAAGAAAACCACATACACTTCACTCTTTTACTGTAAAATGCAAGACGAAAGCAAAGTGTGAGAGTTGAACTGCTTGTGACTTGTGAATATGAAAGTCTGAGGAAATTTTCAAGGAGTTTCACTTCACATTGCTGGTTTAGATGTGATTTTAAATTGCAAACACTAGGAATATTGAAACTATGCTAATAAAGGATGTGGACATTTCTGAAAATTAAGTTCTGTCAATATAATCTTAAGATCAGTCTTAAAAACAATGTTCGAATAACATGCCAAACGGACATTACACCCTTTTCCAAGAACGTCTACATGGGAGGCACTTTCTAGGAATATAACTTAAAACTCAAACACTTACATGTGGGCAAATTCTTGACTAATTTACCACCCTGATAAATTCTGCATAAAGCAGTATTGTGCAATTCCGCAATCTTCCTTAATTTGGGAATTCAGGAAGTTGGGGAACTTTCAGCATTGCCAATTTTGTCTAAGAGGCCCTTCCTGCTCAGGAAATTCCAGTGAGCTCAGCTGACGGAAAAACAGAGTTCAAGTTCTTCAGTTACAAACACTTCTCCTCGGTGACATAAAAGGATATTTAACATCCTCATTTCTCTTGTAGAACGGTTCTCATGCATTTCCAAGGACGGACACAAAGTCAGGTTGATGGTTTTAATTTAAAATGTGTTACATCTTTCAACAAAAAAAGTTTCAATCTTTTATATACACACATGTACATGTTAATATAAAAATAAATCTGTTTGTATGCACAATATTTTACATCACAGTGCAACAGAAACACAGCCGTTAAATTCAGCTGACAGTACAGTCCATCATCGAGAGCCGACGGTACGCTTCGGTCGGCCTCTCTCCAGTGTTGCTCTAATACACCCTTCGTTTCCGGGCCTCCATTTACAGCTTTCTTGTACTTGCGCCGCCAATGAGCCGTGAGCCACCTTGAGACCCTGCGAGCTCCACTGCGGACTCTTTCTAGGCACCTTGAGTGAGAACATCAATCTCTTTCTCCATTCACCAGAAGTCCTTCTACACTTGCCCCATCATTTTAATATCATCATAGATCTGTGAAACGAGAAAAAAAGAAATTAGGACTCCACGCTTATAATTTGAAAGGAATCAAATGAACATCAGAAAAGGAATGCTTACATCTTCATCATCAGATATACATTGGTCTTCATAATCCTCGTCGTTATCTTCTGACTCACTATCTGGAAGTTCCCTTAGGTGTGGCGCCGTGAGTTCATACAGGACTTTTTGGATGTCTGTGTTGGCCCGGCCATAGGTCAGGTGATAAGGCGTGTGACCGCCGTACGTGAAGCTGTGAACATCAGCGCCTTTGGTGATTAGAAGTTTAACTAGCTCAAAGTTCTGGAGGTCGACTGCTAAGTGGAGAGCGGTCCGTCCATTACACTGCTCCTAAAGACAAATACAAGTATTTTTAGCCATTTGGTTTCACTTGGTTTTTATTAAGACACAAACAGATTTGTTTAGAGAAAAAATCTCATTCTTACCTGTGCGTTAATGTGTGCGCCAAACTGGATGAGGCTTTCTAACAGCGACAGGTAGCCTTGGATGGCGACCACGTGTATGCATTTCTGACCTGGAGAGTAAAATGAGATTCAAATCAGATCCAAACGAAGGTCAGGGAAGATGATCGCACACAAAACAGACATTGAAAACACCATCTTACCGTTATAGTTTGGTGTCTGGAGGATGGCTGGGAGTTGCTGCGGGCAGCCCTGCGTTAGGAGGCCGAAGCAGGCCAGAGAACCTTTCCTGCAGGAGATATGGAGGGCCGTATTTCCACAGTCATCCACCAGAGATGCATCACAGCCGGCTTTCAGTAACTGCTCCACTAGAAGAGGCTGCTCTGTGATGACGGCCAAGTGCAACGCAGTCTGAAATGAGAAGAGAGTGGTTTAGTATGAGCTAAATAGTCATAAATAGAGCTAATATTTGATATCATATGCACATGTTTGTAAAACTAATCGTGCTGTACCTGTCTCTGGTTGTTTTGAATGTTGAGGAAGGGGTCACCACAGGACAAATGAATCATTTTTAATGCAGCCTCTTTGGCCTCGTGAATAATGGCAAGATGTAGATACCTTTAAAAAAAAAAAGGAAAAAGGAATGAACACTGTTATGCAACCGTAAAACATTTTGAATTATGAAACAACTTTTTTTTGGGTTTGCAGAGAACTGTATTTTTCCTAGTAGGGACGTGCGCAGCACTCGCGAGTCTGACCGTCTGGCGCGCAGCCCGGGACTTTCCGAGTTCCCGCGGCCCCGCCCACATCGACGCAAAGCCAGAGACCCGCATAAGCCCCGCCCACATCAACGCCAAGCCAGAGACCCGCATAAGCCCCGCCCACATCGACGCTAGGCCAGAAAGATGTAGATACCTTTAAAAAAAAAAAGAAAAAAGGAATGAACACTGTTATGCAACCGTAAAACATTTTGAATTATGAAACAACTTTTTTTTGGGTTTGCAGAGAACTGTATTTTTCCTAGTAGGGGCGTGCGCAGCACTCGCGCGTCTGACCGTCTGGCGCGCAGCCCGGGACTTTCCGAGTTCCCGCGGCCCCGCCCACATCGACGCCAGGCCAGAGACCCGCATAAGCCCCGCCCACATCGACGCCAAGCCAGAGACCCGCATAAGCCCCGCCCACATCGACGCCAGGCCAGAGACCCGCATATGCTCCGCCCACATTGACGCGTCGCCAGAGAACAGTCCGTACTGATGCAGAGTTTCTGTTTACATAAAGCCCATTATGACTGTAGGGTGCCTGCGCATGCGCACCACGGTTTGTGAATGGAATGAGCAGGACTTTAACTGCACTCAAGAACAATCATAACCTTTGAAGATTTTTTTTTTTTTTTACTTAAGTACTTACAAAAAACAATTATATAAAAATAAATTAGTCAAGTTATTAACTATATTAAAGTTCTTTACAAACTAAAGGTTGTTTAGTTTGATTAAAATAATTAAAATGACTTAACTGTGCCGAAGAACAATCATAAACTTGAAGGACTTTTTGCACTACACTAACAACTTGCTAAAAACAACAATGCGGGCTAAATAAATAAATAGTTCTCTGCAACCTAAAGGTTGTTTCTTTTTCGTGCACTATACATTATGCATATTACTTTAAAATATCAGATGCACATAAATGCTTTGCATGAGCTACATAATATTGTTTTAGAAATCTCCGCGCACTTACGTGTCTCCGTCTTCGGTGAGCACTTTCCTCCAGGGCTCGTCCTGCCGCTCGGCCATACTCATCCGCCCGAAATCAGACACCACCACGTCCGTGCATTCTTCCTCTTTAAGCGAATCCAACCCGCTGTCTAAACGCTCGTCGTTGCTTGCAAGCATTTTCCCAGATTTGGGTCCGCGGCCATCGTCGTTACCAAGCCAGAGCCCCCCATAAGCCCCGCCCACATCGACGCCAGGCCAGAGACCCGCATATGCTCCGCCCACATTGACGCGTCGCCAGAGAACAGTCCGTACTGATGCAGAGTTTCTGTTTACATAAAGCCCATTATGACTGTAGGGTGCCTGCGCATGCGCACCACGGTTTGTGAATGGAATGAGCAGGACTTTAACTGCACTCAAGAACAATCATAACCTTTGAAGATTTTTTTTTTTTTTTACTTAAGTACTTACAAAAAACAATTATATAAAAATAAATTAGTCAAGTTATTAACTATATTAAAGTTCTTTACAAACTAAAGGTTGTTTAGTTTGATTAAAATAATTAAAATGACTTAACTGTGCCGAAGAACAATCATAAACTTGAAGGACTTTTTGCACTACACTAACAACTTGCTAAAAACAACAATGCGGGCTAAATAAATAAATAGTTCTCTGCAACCTAAAGGTTGTTTCTTTTTCGTGCACTATACATTATGCATATTACTTTAAAATATCAGATGCACATAAATGCTTTGCATGAGCTACATAATATTGTTTTAGAAATCTCCGCGCACTTACGTGTCTCCGTCTTCGGTGAGCACTTTCCTCCAGGGCTCGTCCTGCCGCTCGGCCATACTCATCCGCCCGAAATCAGACACCACCACGTCCGTGCATTCTTCCTCTTTAAGCGAATCCAACCCGCTGTCTAAACGCTCGTCGTTGCTTGCAAGCATTTTCCCAGATTTGGGTCCGCGGCCATCGTCGTTATAATCCATTTGGTTGGTGCTGCTGCCTCGGTAAAGCTCCATGTTTGTGTCGGAAGCCAGTGTAGCTCTTCTGAACTGTGAGAGTTTCAGGAGCGTTAAAAGAGAAGAAGAAAGGGGCGGAGCTTTAACTGAGGGTGGGGGATTTCCAAGAGCTGACGTCTGAATTCAGCGAACAGGGAATTAACAAAAGCAGGAGTTGGGGGAAATTTGCTCTGCTTCAGTAAACACACTATCAGATCAGTAATACTGAAAGACCCACTTTTCCAGCTGCAAAATATTCCACAATCCAGCTGGGGCCGGCTACAAAGATTTTTTTCAAAAGCTAAACATTTTGTGTCAGAAAAGAAAATATTTAGTGCAAAGTGTACTGTGATGGTTTGCAAAAAACCCCACGTTCAAACATCTCAACATTTTTACTGAAAGATATCGAATCATGCATATATATTTCAGATAGTTTCCATAATTCTGATATTGCATCATTTGAACAAAATAATGCATAAACTATGATTGTAAATATAATGTAAAATATTACAAATATTTGTATATTTCTAATATTAATGATATTTTTAATAATTCTAATCATTATTAGAATACACAATAATAGTAATTATTACTAATATAAAATTTTAAATTATATTATAATTTTAACAATTTTACAATTATAATTTTTGAATAATGGTGAATTTTATGTTCTTTATTTTTTTTTTGCTGAAAGATATTGAATCGTGCATAAAGATTCCGGTGGTTTCTATAATTCTGATATTGCAACATCAATAAACTAAATAAAACATGAAATAAAATGTATAAATATATAAACTTTTTTATAATATTTTATAATAATATTTTAAATTAAATGTATAATTCTATATTTTATCAATTAAATGTGTAATTCCAATTATAAACTATATTATTAAAGTCTATAAAATAAAATTAGAATTTGACTAGTTCTGTAATTATTTCGTTTTTAAATAACGTTTGCTGAAAGATAGTGTATCATACATAGATTTCAGATTTCAGGTTTATATAATTCTGACTTTGCAACATGTGAACAAAAACAATAGTAAATCATTCCTAAAATACGGTGCTACATATAATGTATAACATAAAAAAATAGTAAAATATTTGAATATGTAGGCCTATGATATGTTTCATACAAAATATAAAAATACAGAGGGGTCCAGAACTGGGATTGCATTTTTGTATTGTATTGTTTTGTGTGTGTGTGTGTTTGTGTGCGCGTTTTTGTGACAAATGAGGACATAAATTTGTATAATGACAAAGGTATGACAGGTATTACAAGGAGAATGTGACTTTTCAGGACATTACCCCACGTCCCCACTTTTCAAAACGCTTATAAATCACACAGAATGGAATGTATTGAAAATCTGAAATAGCACAAAGTTTCCTGTAAGGGGTAGGTTTAGGGGTAGGGTTGGTGTAGGGCAATAGCACATACAGTGTGTACAGTATAAAAACCATTACGCCTATGGGATGTCCCCACTTTTCACAAAAACAAACCTGTCTGTGTGTGTGTGTGTGTGTGTGTTAACAATTCTAGTTAAATATAAAATGTAAAAATCAAAATGAATTTCTTAGCATTAGTTTTTTTATTTTTTATAAATAGTTAATATAGTAAAATAATGTACATTAATGTAAAGTCCAGGAAGTAGAGTGTATGTTGCCAGCGTAGTACTGCTTCCTCATAATGTGAAGAATGGGAAACTCCTCTGTCTGTATTTCTGCCGTGAGCATTTGCCCACAAAGGCATTCACACAAAGGAAGCAGAGAATGCGTAGTTTTTGTTCAAGACGCATGTGTACAATCCAAGACAGTCTGTCCTCAAACACAACTACCATAGTAACAGTAACCATGCACGGTAAACCCAGAGGGCAGAGGGTGTTCTATTAAAACCCAATTACATTTGCAATGCACATTGTCCACAAGCACAACAGAAAGCGTACTCCCAGGAGGGAAGGTTTTTACTATTGTAAACTTATATCAGTGTGACCTATAAACAGGTAGAGTAACTTGTCTCTGATACAATCTAATTCATTCAAGTATAGATAAGATGATGAGTGGATATTGTAGGAAAGTGACCTACAAATCACAACAATGCAATTGCTTTGCAGTGCTATCAGGTCCCAACTCATTTAACCTGATCAAATACCGGAAACTCTGAAAATGTTCCTTTCCGGTATCATGTGATCAGTGTGGACAGGATGTCCTGTCCAGCTCTCGGTGCAGAGTTCTTACACAGTTAGGTGATGAAGGCTCTGATCTGAATGTTCGGTGGGAGAACAGTGGGCTATTACTAAAACCTCTGGCTCTTTTGCTGAGGCATGCAGTTCTGACACACGCATAAACACACAAACTTCCTCTAATGAGTTCACAGGCTAAACATCAGGAAAAAGACCATCCATCACATTTAAACGTGATCACTGACTCATCACTTACCATCTCATATACTTAATATGTATTGTTGCCATGCATGTGAAAATAATACAATAACATATCTCATAACATGCTTAAGGACTAGTTCACCCACAATGAATCATTGGGTTTTTGTGTAACATGTGACCATATTTTAATATAATCTTTTAATTATGGACGAATAGAGACTTACATTCCAATAATTTCCTTGTAATTGTCACAAATCAAGCCTCCGTGGCTCCCTCCGATCCCCACCAGAGGGAAACCCTCACCGGAGTACTAACTGTTCCTTAGGACTTAATTTCCCATCACCCCATGCCTGACATTGATTACATGCACAGGTGCTGATCATTACCATGACTATTTAGGCAGTGCCTACCTTACCCTCATTGCAAAGTCTTGTTTTTGCTACTGCTGACATTTCTGAGCGTTCATACCTTGTTTGATTACCTGTTGCCTACCTGGATTGTTTAGACCTGTCTGATTGTTCGCTGCCCGCCTCTTTGATCTTGCTCTGTGTTTGATTTACTCTCTCCTCTGTCTGCCGCCAGCCTCGACCCCTTTGCATGGACTCTGGTTATGATTCTGCCTTGCCTACGTTACCCCTGTATGCTGTTGACTGAACTTTGCCTGTCGAATTGTTAATAAAGCTGCACATGGATCCCAACGTCACTGAATCGTCATTACAGAAGACTTCGCCACAGATCGATCCAGCAGCTTTCTATCATTTCACCACGGAGGTAACCGCTCAGGCATCAGTACTGGCTTCCCAGCAACAACAGCTTAACCGGCTTACCTCACTCACAGAAGAGCTGGTAACGACTCTGCGAGCGCTGCGGATACCACCACCCGGGGAGAGTTCTCCGCCGCTTAACCCACCTCCACACGCTCCGGTAACGGCTGCCGTCACCACCAGCCCTCGCTTGGCATTTCTGGTCTCTCTGGACATATGAGAGCTTCCTGCCCCACTCGGCCGTCACGCAACCCTTCTGCGGTGAGTCAGACTTCCAATCTAACTACCGTATTACAAATAGCAATCACACGGCCTCAGAAAACTTGAAATATTCAGATTTTATAGTGCATTTATAATGCTTGTTATCATTTTTGGAGCTTGGTAGCATCACTCCACATTCACTTTTAATTTAGTTGAAAAGAGCTGCGTGAACATTATGCCGAATCTCTCTTTTTTTTTTTTTCCATGGAAGCCATATATCGACTTCTTTGGAATAGAATGATGGTAAATGAATTTTTGAATGCATTTTTCCTATAAGTTTCATACGCATGTGCATTTGTCATTAATTGTTGTACTTTTGCTTTTATGCAGTGTTAGAATATTTAATATACAAGATACAAACCTCTTAGGCAATTAAAACATTATTATATATACTAACATTATATATATATTTTGCATACACAAACATGTGGGGTCAGTATTAATTAGAAAAATAAATGCTTTGATTCAACAAGGAAATTCAATTGATCAAAAGTGACAGTAAAGACGTTTATAATGTTAAAACATTCAAATAAATGCTCTTCTTTTGAACTTCCTATTCTTCAAAAAATTCTGTCAAAAATGTATCACAGTTTCCACAAAAAAATGAAGCAGCTCAGCTGTTTTCAGCTTTATTTATTTCACCAAATCAGCATGCTAAAATGATTTCTGAAGGATCATGTGACACTAAAGACTGATGCTGACAATTCAGCGTTGTCACAGGAATAAATTACATTTGGAAATATATTCAAATAGTTCATTTACTAATAGCATTTCACTATATTACTGTTTTTACTGTATTTTGAATCAAATAAATGTAGCCTTTGTGACCATAAGAGACTTTTGAAAGGTAACGTATGTAAATTCATGTGAATAATTTGAGATACTATTTCTCGAAACTGATTAAATAAGGCACCTGATGTCCTGTGATATAAGATGGTGACTTTCCCAGTAGTTTGTCAGGCTAAAAAAATGCCACATTTTCACTCACATGTAAGCATAATGCAATTTTAGATGAAACTTGCTGGCATGAAACGGCATGTTCTGACACACCACCTGCTGACTCACTGTGAATGACACTGAAGGTTTAGATGTGAAGTGAAGAACGTGTGACCCACCCTCTCCAAACACCACTGGAATTTCCATTTCCATCCAGACACCTCTAGTTTCATTTCTAATACACATTAGAGATAAAGGCCACTTTTCAAACATGAAAATAGGGTAAATCACTAATTGTTTACCTTCAGGTTTCCCCCATCTTTCCATCAACAAACCGTGCTGTTCCCAGAGGTGTGAATGGGGATTCTGCAGTGTGTGTCACTGCACAGGACATTTTTAAACAAGTCATCAGTTTCCCAGTTTCAAGCAGTGGACATTTTACACAGAGGGGAATCCTGAAGCTCAGTCCATAAATCACACTGGTTAAGCAGTATGAATGGAATGTGATTCCACACCAATCTCACCTGAAAGGGTGCAGTAGTCCTACAGGTTATGTAATGGTTATGAGCAGTTTAACCTTTAAGCATGAGATTGTATTGATTTTAAAGGGCCAGTGCATTGCCTGCATACTTAACTTACAGGTGTCTCTCAACCTCATATGCAAAGTTGCCCAGACAATGCATATGCATACAGTGTAGGTGGCATTTCCCTTTCTGTCTAAAGAGACAATTCAGTTCTAGAAACAATTAAGTGACAAGCATTTTAGCAATTTACATTTGGTCATTTAGCAGATGATTTTATCCTTGCAAACACAATGCCTTGTGGATTATTATTATTATATCTGTCTATGTATCGTTCTATCTATCTATCTGTCTGTCTGTCTGTCTGTCTGTCTAGCGTCTCCACTAGCGTGTTCTCACGCTCATTTGCCGTCCATGATGAGTGTCCTGGGAGAAGACACAATGTGAAGGTAACAGGCTTGTGGCTTCAGCATCCATCCGCCCCCTGCTCCACAGAAGAAAGAGCTGCGTCTGTTATCAGCGTCCGCAGCTTCTGCAGGTTATCAGCAGCCTGACTGACCCCCGACACTCTCGCGTGAGAAAACCAGCGGCGCATATTCCCATCGTTCACTGCACTCGTGCTCGGCCACCAACTAAATATAGTCTATTCTAGTATTGTAGCCTGCCTGTACTGTTGTTTTAGTAAACACAGTCATTTTGATAGAACGTTCTTGTAAGCTATTATGAATAATAACATTTTAATAATTTTATTTATAAAAAAATTAATAAAATCAAGGGAAAAAAAGGAAAAAAACAACAACAACAAAGATAAAGCTAATATTATATGCCGAACTACACAGTTTGGCACACTATACTTTGAATAAAAATAAAATAAAAATAAAAAACTTAAAATAACTATTGTTTTAAATTAAAGTGCCCCTATTATGGGCAATGAAAGGTTCATATTTTGGTTTTGGGAGTCCCCAACAACAGATTGACATACATGCAAGGTCAAAAAACACTTCCATTGTCTTATAATATGCATTTATTTTTACCTTTCCTGCTCAACGACTCCCAAACAATTCGTTCAACGATTCATTTTTCCAAACCCCTCCTTTGCGTGACGCTAATCTGCAGTGATTGGTCCGATTGTTCTCATTTTCATTTCTTCATGCCTGTAATGCCCGATAAAGCAGCGTTTGTGAGCGCAGTGCTGCTTTGTGAACAGCATTACCGGGGAAACAGCCATTTAACCGCTCTAAAAGCAGCACCTAGTGGCAAAGAATGAATCTGCATTAGCAATATGCTAATGTTTCATGTTGAGGTCAACATGAAACGGCTTGGGATTCGTTTTAAAAAGGACTCGTTTCAATGATTCAGAGTCGACTCTTTCTTTTGAGAGACAGTAACTTTATACACGGTGCACTTTCAGATTAAAAACTTTGCAGGATGTTTCCATTCACTTGAAAAGGTAATTTTTCATGCATGAAAGGTAATTTTCAAAAATCCATAATAGGGGCACTTTAAATTTGATCAAAATAATGAATTATTTTATATTAAAAAATCTACAAATAAATACTAATAAATAAATACAAATGTAAAATTTGTTTTATTTAAATAAATAAATATGGGTCACAGGGAAGCATATTTAAAATAGATTTAATTCAGAAGCTAATATAGCCTATATAAATAATAAATAATTCCCTCTAAATATAAGTTGAAATATTTCTATTTTTATTTCTCTATATAGTCGCATATTCTTCAGGTTTAAGTTTGGTGGACTGATCTCACATTACTGAACATGAAACTGAAAAACGGGAAGGTTAAAGAGCCCATCGATCCCTTGAGACCTTTGAGATAACAGTCTGCTGCCCATTAGAAATGAATCTGTAACTGGATCAGCTCATTAATGCTCGCCCCGCCCCCTCCTCGTTTGAATGTCAGCACTGATTGGGCACAACTGCGGCACTAACAGTGACCTCGCACAAAACCTGAAGGCGACCGAAAGGATAAAACGCGCGCGGGGCGCATCACGGCGACAGTATCCAGCCCGCATCCTCTCCTCAGTGGTTTCATCTGGACTTTGAGTGAGTCTGACAAGAAGATGCCACGAGGATTTTTAGTGAAACGGAGTAAACGTGCCTCATCTACATCCTACAAGGTGCGTGCGCAAGAAGAAAAAGAGCCGCGCAAAGAGGACCTGTCTACCCAAACTCAAAATGCAAGTGTGCCGGACGTGCTGGAACCTATTACAGAATCATGGACAAGTGACATTAGCTCTAAACATGAGCAGAAACATCTTCTGGAGGACTCTGGAGGGGTTGTTGGAGAGAGCGATTACGCGCAGAGTTACTTCAGTCATCCCGAGCAGAGCGCGTCGTCTCCGCGCAACAGCACCGACTCCTACAGCCCGATCAAACCCATCAGCACGGAGCTTTTGGACAGGTGTCTGAGCTCACCAGCCATGGCAGAATCATTTCCCTTGGTCACCCCGGTGTCTTCAATCGAGCGTCTGCTAATGAACCACTCTGCTATGAAGTTTGGCACACCGGTGCCCTCATCGCTGCCCCCCTACCCTGCCTTTCATCAATGCGTAAAACGCGCGTTCATGGACTCAGAGCGCAAGAGCAAACCACCAAAAAAGCCTAAAGTCATCAGAAAGCTCAATTTTGAAGACGAAGTCACCACCTCACCAGTCCTCGGGCTTAAAATCAAAAAAGAATGTCCCGAGTCAAAACTAGCACCGCAAAGTGGTAGAAAAAAACCGCTCGGTGAGTTCATCTGCCAGCTTTGTAAGGAAGAATACTCTGATCCGTTTTCTCTAGCCCAGCACAAGTGCTCCAGGATCGTCCGGGTTGAGTACCGCTGTCCGGAGTGCGACAAAGTTTTTAGCTGTCCTGCCAACCTCGCGTCCCATCGCAGATGGCACAAACCTCGCAGCCTGAGCACCGGAGACGCGAAGAAGTCTCAGCTGGAGGCGCGTAACCACGAGAAGACCTCAGTGGAGGGGAAGGAGAACGCCAGCAAGTTGAGAGTGAACAATCAGCACCAGCTGAGTCTGGACAGCTCCCAACACCACAGATCAGCACCGGACAGCAACATGATGCACAGGGGATCCCAAGACCCTCCACTGGACCAGAGGTACCCGTCCTCGGAGAAATGCTTTGAGATGCATATCGGCTCCGCGGACAGCTCGAGGTTGTTCGATCACTGCCCCGAGGAGCCCGACAGGTCCAGCACCCCCTACCTGCCCGCGTCCGTTCCAGAAGAAGTGTTTGAGTGTCACTACTGCAGCAAGAAGTTCCGCAGGCAAGCCTACCTGAGGAAACACCTGGCCGCGCACGAGACGATCAGAACAGCCTCGTTCGCTCACATTGAAAGCGGACAGATCACTTTCCCGTGTCACCTGTGCGGAGCGCACTTCCCCTCCGCGGAGATCAGGGAAAAACACCGACTCTGGCACGCGGTCAGAGATGACTTACTCCTCAGACCTGATCTGAGTCCAGGAGAACAGCAGATATTCTCATGCAAACACTGTCCCTCCACGTTCTTCAGTTCTCCGGGTTTGACCAGACACATCAACAAGACTCATCCCACAGAGAACAGACAGGTGATGCTCTTACAGATGGCCGTCAGGCCGGGATGCTGATCTCACAAACACTTCAGATTAGGTCGAACGGCTTGTTGTTGATATTATCACTAATAATTCGTCCTGTGTCTTTATGTGGGAATAGCGAACTTACATGTTTTCTTTGTTGACAGCAGAGATAGTTTCTGTATCCTTTGATAATCTTGGATATCACTTTATAACTTCCATTAGTACAGCAAGTTATTAACAGACATCACATACAGGGTTCTCACACTTTTGAGCATGAATTTTCCAGTTGATACTTATATATATACACCAAAAAATATAAACAACAACTATAAAAATGTCCTTTTATTTTAAAATGACAAAAAATAAAATAAAATTCTCATCAATTTAATGCATCAGAACTGAGAATAACAAGAAATATAAACTTTAACTATTGAAATTTCTATGGCTTTCATTATTATGAAAATTAATAAAAAATATAAATAAAATATATTTTATTCATTTATTAACTTTTCCAGGCTTTCCATGACCATGTGAACCCTGTATATAATACTTAGCTCATATACATTCACATTTGATTATTATAACCACTTTCAGGTTTGATTCACATCTATTTGAAACTCATTACTGATAATATTATTGAAAGTTATAAAGTGTTACCCATTAAAGGTTCTTAATGTTGCCAGTTTCATTTAATTCATGAAACTGTTTATAGCGGGAAAACAACTAATCTATCAGGCTTGAGACTCTAGGCTCTCAGCAGGTTTTTGATTAATATATGTCTTTATAATATGGGAAAAGTGAGTTAATATATTTTGTGTCTCATTGTAAAAATAGCTCCCATGGAAAGCTTATTAGTCTCAATCGTTTTAGAAGGTGCTTTGATTTCTAGATCATGAATGAAGGTACTGCACGTTCCGTTATATTTTAATTGACAACAGTAGCTGCAAAAAATGTATTTATATCATAACAACTGCCAGGAAATGCCATAGCATACATCAAGACTATTAGAGGCCCACATGTAATAATAAACTACAAGTGTCATATTTATATTTTCATATGTAGCCATTTTCAGCTGTTACGGGGGAAATGAAGAGGTCAATAAATTGAATTGTCTTCGAATACCCTTTTGAAATGTAGCTCATTTGTTATTTGCAAAATTTCAAAGAAGCTGCTTAAAACTGGAAAAAAGAAAGAAAGAAAGAAAAAAGAAAAATCTAAATGTTTAAACATTTGATTCACCCAATAACTGCACAGGATTTTCTGTTGTAAGAATATTTTTATTCTTAACTGTAGTTGCAGAGAACAGCAGATATTCTCATGCAAACACTGTCCCTCCACGTTCTTCAGTTCTCCGGGTTTGACCAGACACATCAACAAGACTCATCCCACAGAGAACAGA
Organism: Sinocyclocheilus grahami; assembly: GCF_001515645.1. Taxonomy (NCBI): domain Eukaryota; kingdom Metazoa; phylum Chordata; class Actinopteri; order Cypriniformes; family Cyprinidae; genus Sinocyclocheilus; species Sinocyclocheilus grahami. The sequence goes on along the minus strand of NW_015505297.1, from coordinate 2,249,953 downwards.
CAGGTGATGCTCTTACAGATGGCCGTCAGGCCGGGATGCTGATCTCACAAACACTTCAGATTAGGTCGAACGGCTTGTTGTTGATATTATCACTAATAATTCGTCCTGTGTCTTTATGTGGGAATAGCGAACTTACATGTTTTCTTTGTTGACAGCAGAGATAGTTTCTGTATCCTTTGATAATCTTGGATATCACTTTATAACTTCCATTAGTACAGCAAGTTATTAACAGACATCACATACAGGGTTCTCACACTTTTGAGCATGAATTTTCCAGTTGATACTTATATATATACACCAAAAAATATAAACAACAACTATAAAAATGTCCTTTTATTTTAAAATGACAAAAAATAAAATAAAATTCTCATCAATTTAATGCATCAGAACTGAGAATAACAAGAAATATAAACTTTAACTATTGAAATTTCTATGGCTTTCATTATTATGAAAATTAATAAAAAATATAAATAAAATATATTTTATTCATTTATTAACTTTTCCAGGCTTTCCATGACCATGTGAACCCTGTATATAATACTTAGCTCATATACATTCACATTTGATTATTATAACCACTTTCAGGTTTGATTCACATCTATTTGAAACTCATTACTGATAATATTATTGAAAGTTATAAAGTGTTACCCATTAAAGGTTCTTAATGTTGCCAGTTTCATTTAATTCATGAAACTGTTTATAGCGGGAAAACAACTAATCTATCAGGCTTGAGACTCTAGGCTCTCAGCAGGTTTTTGATTAATATATGTCTTTATAATATGGGAAAAGTGAGTTAATATATTTTGTGTCTCATTGTAAAAATAGCTCCCATGGAAAGCTTATTAGTCTCAATCGTTTTAGAAGGTGCTTTGATTTCTAGATCATGAATGAAGGTACTGCACGTTCCGTTATATTTTAATTGACAACAGTAGCTGCAAAAAATGTATTTATATCATAACAACTGCCAGGAAATGCCATAGCATACATCAAGACTATTAGAGGCCCACATGTAATAATAAACTACAAGTGTCATATTTATATTTTCATATGTAGCCATTTTCAGCTGTTACGGGGGAAATGAAGAGGTCAATAAATTGAATTGTCTTCGAATACCCTTTTGAAATGTAGCTCATTTGTTATTTGCAAAATTTCAAAGAAGCTGCTTAAAACTGGAAAAAAGAAAGAAAGAAAGAAAAAAGAAAAATCTAAATGTTTAAACATTTGATTCACCCAATAACTGCACAGGATTTTCTGTTGTAAGAATATTTTTATTCTTAACTGTAGTTGCACATCCACTCTCCTTCGACATCCGATACAAATGTATAGAGTTACTAGCATATGACAATATTGTGAATCTGTGCGTGTGCTTGTGTGTTGTGCAGCTGTTATATCAACACATGCAGTTAGTCCTGGAATCATGCAGCATTTGATCAGTAGTAACATACATAAAATCTACCCATGAGGATGTTTATTTCCTCTTGAAATTACGTACAGGTCTCAGTTGCTTGTGTGCAGGCCTTTAATATACACTTTATAATTTCAATCCAGAAGGGTGCTGCATAATTTCAACTCCACAAGTATTTTTTTTGCTGATAAATTTCTAAATGACTTCAAATGAAAAAGAAATATAATAAATTCTGACCCTCATGAAGTCTCGCATAGCTTTCTAGAAAGTATACAAACTTGATTTGATCTTATACATGGCAACAGTTATAACTTGCATCCGTAGTCTACAGGGTCAGATACCCTTATATCCCTTAAACGTTCAAAATTAAACGGAAAAGTGCAGTCAAGCTAGTGTCAAAGCTAGTGTCAAGGACGTTTTTTTTTTGTACACTTCCACATCTACATGTTTAAAAAAAACAACAAAAAAACAGGACACGATTACATTAAAGGCTGTTCAGCTGTCTGAAAACACGCCGTCCACTGTTAGCTTAAAAAGTCCTGAAGCGGGTAGTTCGGTTCAATTTGGCAACATCGCCGTCTCCCTGCAAGACCTGTTAATGTGGCAACTCATTCACACTTTCCTTAAAGATCCCATCTAAGATCAGGTGAATCAAAAAGAGCATTGCAGTCAAAAGATTTATGCTGTAAATGAGCTGATAAACCTGCGTGGGCTCGTCTCTAAGGCTGCTGTGCAACGAAACAAAACGACAGGACAGAGTCCAGCAAAAATCTAGCCATACAGACAGACATTCAATCTGAAGACTTGTTCTTTGACTTGTTCTAAGTGGCCTTTTCACTTTTTTTTGGTTGATTTAAATACTGGTAAATATGTACACAGATCAGATACTGTTCATACACTATGCACATACATTAAATATGTATATATTTTATATTTATAGATATATACACGCACAAATAACAGTTACAAATGACAAAGGGGCGGTTCAGTATAACATCAGTAACATTCTAATGAAGAGAAAACTGAATTTACAAATTGCAATAAACCGTGATCCATAAAGAAAACCAGCAAATAAACAAACAAATGTGAGTGTCAATGTTATATAAAAACATGTTCCACATTAGGAGTGAAAAAAAAAAAACGGAAATACGTAACAGCAAGAAGTGCTTCAGTTTAAACGCAAATCTGTTTTCAGACACTTCTTCCGCCATCGAATTGTCGCATCTTCTGTACAAATATAAAAAGTTGCGGTTTATACGATGGCAATCAAAAAGAAACATTTTCGTATGATTTATTTTTTATTAAATGATCACTGGCACTCTTGAGTAGTGGGCAGCTTCAGTGGCACCAGCTACGACAACAGTATAGGAAGTTATTTAAGTAAAACGCAACGCAATATCCATCAGTGATCGACAAAAAAAAAAAAAAAAAAAAACATTTCAAGTTGTCTTTGATCACTCTGGTTCTGTATGGGAGGAGTCAGGCAGCATTGGGGGTGTGGCTACTGCAGGCAAGAGGGTGTGGTTTGTCTCTGACACTACAGTGGGTGGAGTTCTGCAGTGAAGTGTGTGTTTGCTCACTCAGGTCAAGTCTTGTTGGCGGAGCCCGAGGAACGGCGAAGCTTCATGGACATCCGGCTCTTGCTAGCACGAGGTGATATTGGCGAGGCTAAGTCGCTCCCGTCTACCTGCATTGCTGGACTTTCGGCCAGCTGACTCTCGAGGCATGAGCCTGTCAGGGAGGGATGAGTGGAGGAAGAAGAAAAGACAGAGATCAGAACGTCACGAAGCCAGATTGTTCACACACACCCTAAACACTGCACTCAAATATCTACTCGAATGTGTCATTAAAGGGTTACATTTAGCTTGGGTTTGTGAATTCAAATACGAAATACAATGAAATTGGGTTGAAATAGGGGAAATAAGTGTCTATACTAAGAAATGTGACTTTTTTTGTGATCTCAAATCAGACTCGTGAATTTCACTCAGACTGGAATGGGAAAAACCTCTCGGTTAAATTGTACATAAAGGCCACAAGTAACAAATAGAGAGCAAAATAAGTGTGAAAACCCCTTCCTGAGGGGCGTGAGAGGTTAATATGCACCAGTGCATTGTGGGTGAAGTTCACAGAGCGAATCACAGGGGATGCTGGGACTAATCAACGCTGAGATTTGACACCTCGTCCCTCGATGAGACCAACAGGGGTGCAGTTACGATAACGCAACACAAACTACATTGTAAAAGAGGAATGGGGGGGAGGGTGAAAAAGACAAACAAAAAAGAAGGTACTTTGCCATTTTCAGTTCCAGCATACCATTCACAGCTAGCGTGAAAGACCTTCCGTTTCAAGCCTTTTCCCTTTACCTTGATGAGCCCAATGTTTTCTAGTTGAGGTTTGGGAAGGAGCAGAAAAATCACAGCATTTCTCTCTTGGGGTGCGAGAATGGACAGAAGTGGCAGATAGAAAGGACGTCAAGAGAGAGGGGCAGGAAAGATGCAAAGTGATGGGCATAGATGTGGAATGTAAGAGAAAGAAAACAAACAAAGACAGGAGGAAGAAAAAGAGATACAAGATAAAGGTGTGAGCAGGCTGAGAGGGAAAACAGTAGCAGGTGCACATAAAATACAAGACCACAAATGCAAGAGCTGATCTCTCCACACGCTCATGAAGGTTTATTATTCATACACACACACGCTCATCCACTCAACTTACGCAACACAAAAATATGTCAGGATTATCACCCACTAGTAACGAAAGTCCAAAACCGAATGCTGTGACACCAACCTCACTGAAATGATACTGCAACACCACATGTGATGCTCTCCGGTTGTCATCTGTACCTGAATGACTTCTGTAAAGCAATCGTGCTCCGCAGTAGCGTTCCGGAAGTAAAACGCCATTCACATAACCACATAATGTAACCTTATTTATATAGACATTTAAAAAAAGACCTACACATGAGCTCTGAGGCTGCTGAGAAAGGGATAACATACACTTCCATTCAAAAATGTAGGGTCGGTAGGATTTTTAACGTTTCGTGTGATCAAAAATACAATAAAACAGTCGTTTTGTGAAATTGTGTTTTGTTTTACTGTGACTTTCGGTCAATTTAATGCGTCCTTTATGACTAAAGTCATACCGACTCCAAACGTTGGTAGTGCACAGTCAAATTATCATTATTATAAAGGCAATTATTTAAACTGGGACATTTGCATTAGAGCACAGTGGTTTACTGAATAATTTTTTTTTTAAATAGGCACTTTGCAATCAATTGTTGTAATGTTGTGATTAAATCAAGAGTTGGTTGAAAATCTTCTGAAAAGCTTATGGAACAGGAAAAATACTTCCGGAACAAAGGCTGCTAAAAAAGTGGGCAGCTGCCGCCATTGAGCTCTATTAACCATATGAGAGCTGTTGTACTGTACCATTCTGGTGCTTCCATTCAACGTTTACATAAACAGACAGACATATGTGTGATATAAAGAATAGAAGATGAGGTGAGTGAAGCTGTGAGATCATGCTGGACACAGACGTGACTTATAGGAACCTATTCAACATTGATAACTCCAGTTGGTGTTTAAAATGTAAAAATATTTCACAATATTACTGCATTTTTGTTCAAATAAATGCAGCCTTGGTGACTTCTCTCAAAAACAAAAATGACCCCAAACTTTTGAATGGTAGTGTTTATGTATATCAGATGCAGTGTTGCTTTGGATAAAAGCATCTGCCAAATGCATGAAAATGTACATGTAAAAATAACAAAGGTGAGGTGACTGGATAGAAAGTAAGTGTGCATGTGATTCTACAAGCCTGGAACTGAATTAAATTGTTCGTGAAGGTGAATCGTGAGTAGTGTAAAATGACAGCTGAATTATGTCAATGCCCACCTGCTTCAGAGGGAAGATGGTGGAAAGGTGCAGGGCAGAAAACACGAGCCGCATAGTCCTCAAATGTTGTCGGTTCCAAGTGGTGCTGGACTATCGTCTCCAGATACCTTGCTCTCTCTTCGTAGCTGATAAACATACGAGTTAAAGTCATACAAGATTGGTGCATCGATTTCATAAGCGACAAAAACACATCAACAGTGGTCAAACAGTTAGCCAGGATGCCATGAGTTAATAATTCTCCCATCAGACTGTAAACTGTATTACAAAGCTGTCATTGCTTTACGTATGGTGACACTGGGTATCAATGGACATCTTACTGTCTGTGTTATTCGGTTAAGAAAAATTATGGTATTGAGTAAATGGAAGGGATTGGATTATGTCGCTGTGTATGGGTTTAAAAACGGAGGGATTCTGTTAATGGGGACGATTTGATTAAGTAGACCGGTGGCATAAGGTCTTTGCTGCATTCATAACTCAGTAAGCCAAGAGCACACGGTTCAGATAACGACGGATGCTGCGTCACTGGAGAAACTTGATGGAGGAGCAGCGAGAAACGGTGCGAGACGAAAAGAAACGGAGGTCCTGCTGGGATGAGGCAGGGGGAAAATATTTTCGGCTCTAGTTCTTTGAGCGTTTCTGCCGGTGAAGAGGAACACGTAGGAAATACAACACTCACGCAGATCTGTCAAGATCTTTGACTTTTCCTGTCTCCAGCAGACCCGTTTCCTGCCGACGGGTCCTGCTGTTTGAGAGCGAACCCTAGCGTGAGTGGGTGAGAGGTTCCCACAGAGGAGAAGACAAAGCAGCTAGAGAAAGTGTCTGTAGGAGCGGCGTAATTAGACACATGCTGTACTACAACCATAAGCGGAACATGACTGAGCCGGTGACGGTCTTGACAGCCGTGTTAACAGCTCAGAACAGCACTTGTATGGTCTTACTGACTGAAACATTCAGTCACGACTGCTACAAATTAATTCAAAGCTTCTGAATGTAGACATCAGCTGTGGCCTCCCTGTTCTGCACTTCCAAATCATTAAAAATAAGAGCGCCACTGCCTCATGAACCACTAACAGTTAATTCACTAGACACAGAATAATTTATATTTTGCTTAAAACTTGCTAGACAAAATACATACACAAAATCCTATATACCATCATATACATAGGAGATTAATCAGATATACAGTATACACAACATAAATGTAACATTATAACTACCATCCAAAAGTTTGGGGTAAGTAATTTTTTTTATTTTAAGAAATTATTACTTTTATTAAGCAAAGATGCATTCGTCAAATGTGAAAGTAAAGACATTTAAAATGTTACAAAAGATTTCCGTTTCAAATAACAGCTGATTTATTTGAACATTCTATTCATAAAAGAATCCTGAAAAAATGTATCATCATTTCCGTTATTAATCGGCATGACTGTTTTCAAAATTGATGATAACAAGAATTTTTCCTGAGCACCAAATCAGTATATTAAAATGATTTCTGAAGGATCATGTGACACTGAAGACTGGAGTAATGATGCTGAAAATTCTGGTTTGCCATCACAGGAATAAATTGTGTTTTAAAATATATTCAAATAGAAAATGGTTATTTTAAATGTATTTTTTTACTGTATTTTTAAAGAAATAAATGCAGCCTTGGTGAGACATTAAAAAAAAACTTACAAACTTCAAATGGTAGTGTACATCTGCACAAAACAAAAGTTACAACTTAGATGCCATTTCAGTCACCATAAAATTAACTATAATGAATATGACAGGATGAAATATTTAATTTAAAAAAATTTAATCATTGGTAAAAAAGCTGGAATTAAACCAGCTTTTTCTCCATTTAATGTCACTGAAATGGAGAACCTATTTTTTAGACTGAAAAGTCTACGAGTCTTGAGGGGTCTAGTCTTGGTCAAGATCTGGATCTTGGGGGTTTGTTACTGGTCTGGGACTTACAAGGTCTAGTCCTGACTACAGCTCTGCTACACAGATGGTTCACGACCAGAAAAAGCTGCATAGTGGACCAGATTTTATGCTGATAGTCTGGCTACAACCGGGCAACCATTCCAAACAGCGAGAGCAGAGCGTGAGCAGCACCGCTGTGCATCTTAATAGCCCTCTCAGAGCCGCCCACATGTGGTCACCATCCTGAACCTGAGATGAGCCTCTAATACCACCCTGTCACCAAGACAACAAATCCTCTCCGCTGTTGACTTCAGATGCTCTTTGTGTGTCACAAAGAGAGAGGTAAAGGGAAAAACAGTTCTTCTTTTTTCCCCTTCTCTCTTTTTTGCACCATGTATTCACCCAAATAACCCGGGCCTTGCATCCGCTGTAATTGAATTTTTGATGGGTGGTGTTTTTTTTATGACGGCTTGTTAAAAAGGAGAAAGTCCTTTTAAGAGAGTGCGTGCCGGTTCTCGTGCCCTCTCTAGCATCACATGCTAGAAGAGAAGAGGAGGATAAAAAAGAGCCTTTTGTGCATTACCAGAAACTCATTTTCCCTGTGGATGAAAGGCAGAAGGGGGGAAAAATACTCCTGGCCTCTTCCCCCCTCCTACAGAGCTTTTCATTGTCACCGCGCTGAACTCCTGGGCTCTGGAAGGAAAGAGAGAAATTGCCACTGAAGAGACAGCAAAAGTGAGCTTGTTAGCACATTAGGAGTGAAGGGCTCGTGGTGGGCTCCAGGAACAGTCCCTGGTGGTGTGTTAATTCAGCACTCCGAACATGCTGGTGCTGATAGCCTCCAAATTGATCACTCCTGCTACCCTCGAATTCGTTCCCTCCCTCTCGAAGCCGACGGCAAAGGTGGAGAACAGAAGCACGCCTCTGGAAAGGAGTAGAAGCTTTTCATGATGTCAAAGTCGTGTCAGTCACCTTGACCCCGACAACTCCTCTATGACAACATGGTGTCTGGCGAACACTCTTAGGTAGAAGACAATGATCTCTGAGAGACATCAGAACAGCTGACATAAGAAAACAATAACCATGGTGAAAATTTGAAGAATTAATTCTTGAGTGTAAATTTGCATTGAACTGGCCACATCTCACAGGAAGTTGGAATTGGAATCTGAATAGCAATTTGAACAGGAAGAGGAATTTACCGAAGGTAATTTAAAGGAATTAAACACAGGTCATGCATTCTGGGAAATGAAGTGTTCTTCCATCCTGGACCACAAAAATATGATGAAATGTACATATCCATTCAAAAAGTTTGGGGTCAGTGGGATTTTTTTGTAAGCAATGATTTGACAGATTTACTGTCAGAAGTAATAGTAAAGACATTTATAATGTTAGATAATATTTCTGTTTCAAAAAAATTAATAAATAAAAATAATTCTATGCATCAAAGATTCTTGAAAAAAATAAATAACAGTTTTCAATGAAAAATTAAGCAGCAAAATAATAAGATAATAATAACAAAAGATTCTTGAGCACCAAATCAGCATATTAGAAGGATTTCCGAAGAATCGTGTGACACTAAAGAGTAATGGAGTTTTAAATTGTAATATCTCACAGTATTACTGTTTTTACTGTATTTTTCAAACAAATGCAGCCTTGCTAAACATAAGAGATTTCAAAAACATAAAAACTTTTTTTTTACTGACCTCAAACTTTTCAACATTCAAAGTTTGTCTTTTGAAAAAAATTGTTTTATGAAATTCTTTGAATTTCAATTCTACTTGCATTCAAATTTAAGTTAATTCTACATCTCGTTTGCTACCTCAATTAAAATCCAATTCAAATTAAGGAGCTCAATGAAATTCTGAATAGTGTATGAGCCTAACTACAACATATTCATTATGCTGAATTGATGTCCGAATTAATCATAAAATATAGCATGAACACAAATAAAAACAGGTGATCTTAAAGGACATTTGTGCCTGGAAACATCAGTTCATCCGAGAGCTCTGGGACAATCGGATGTGTGACAGCACAAAGATGACACACGGCCAATATCTTCACTCTCCGAGAGCACAGCTATTCCCTGCTCTGGTCTTGTAAATTAACACAGCACAGTAGCTGACAAGCCTGGTGAGAACACGGTCCCAAATCGCACACACACACACCTCATTTTAATTACACACATGATCAGTCATTTTCTCCACATGGTTTGGTTGTTATTATCTGTGCTGAGGATTCCTCCATAGGACAGCATTGGCACCTCTCAAAAGAAACCCAGAGCAGGATCCGCAGCCCCACAGAGAGAGCCACTGTCCGGCTGCCGAATGGCTCTCGTATCCTCACACACAACCCAGTGGGATACGCACAGAGGAGTCCGCTCACTCAAACCACAAACCGCAAGGTCTCCACAGGTACTATTGTCGGGACATGTCTGTCAAACCCTGTGAGAAATCACTTAGCCGATATACAGTTGCAGTCACACTGCTTAAAGGAATAGTTCAACCAAAAATTAAATTTGCTTAACATTTACTCACCCTCAGGCCATCCAAGATGTAGATGAGTTTGTTTCATTTAGCATCACATTATTTGCTCACCAATGTGAATGGGTGCCGTCAGAATGAAAGTCCAAACATCTGATACACAATAATCCACAAGTAATCCATACGACTCCAGTCCATCAAAAAGCTAAAAAGCTACGTGTTTGTACGGAACAAATTCATTAAGATGTTTTAACTTTAAACCATTACTTCTAGTAAGTCCACAATCCATAATAATGTTTACTCCAGTTCCTCTCCTCTTGTCCTCTCACATCAAAATCCACCAAAATATTTGTTTAGAACTGTTTTGGACTGTTTTCACTTGTAAACAAATGAATCAAAATCTTGGATGGCCTGAGAAAGAGTAATTTTTTAGCAAATTAAAATTTTGGGGTGAACTATTCCTTTAAATGGAGCATTTCCATGTCTACGCTTCAACCTAACTCTTGATGTTAAGATCTGCCATCAATCAAGCAATCTAATAAAATTTACCGAATTACGCACGCTGAAAACATCTGAATCAAATATCAAAGTGTTGATCAAACCAACTCTAAAAATAAACCTAAAAATTCTGAGCAGCCAAAATCCTCCAATACAAATACATCTGCACTGGAGAGAAAGAGAACGAGATCAGAGAAGTGACAGAAAAACATCACACAAATAATCAAATTTGAGGAGTTTTACAGAGTATAATTACAGAAATCTACGTGTGCCCTGAAGTGCAGGCTAATCGGTTTATTTTTCCATCTGATGCCTGCTGATATCGTGGCCCTAACAGTGATTTTATTAGCGAGGCACGGTGCTGCGGCTGGCTGCCATAACCCCGTCATTACGGCCAATGTCTCCGCGTGGCACAAGCAGATGAGAGGAGAGATAGCCCAGGCTAATGCACCATTGCCTGGGGCTCCGAGACACTGATCTGGGCCTGGGCTCCAGCATCACAGCCTCTCCTATTAATCTCCGCTGAAACCAAATTGAAGGGCTCGTGAAATACAGCCCCGAGAGTGGTCAGCCCGATTTATCGCCCTGCGTCCTGTCCCTGCGCCCCAGGGGGAAAGTGATGTGCGTGCTGCCATAGCAAATGCAACATTTATTTAACATTCACGACATGCAAGTCAGCGCTAATGCTATCAGAGAGGCCTGCGTGTACGCCGAGCTACACGTACGTGGCGGTCCTGATTAGTATGAATGAGTAAAGGTAGGCTTGCCATCTGCCTCCTGTGCATGTCTTTTTTAAACAGTAACCTGATTTTGTGGTTCTACTGAGAGTAGAGATTTTTCACCGCAGCTTTCAAATGCCATGGCTATTAATTCTTTAAATTACATTTAGCTTTGCCGAAACGTTTGAGGTCTGAATTCGCACATGGAGTGTTTATCTTCTAAAATGTTTCAGCAGTTTTTGATGCGCCCATGGACAAACCTGTAACATTTAAATAAAATAATTCACAATTCTTCACAGCTCTACCAGTCAAAACAATAGCAGATGTGAAGATATTTTTATTACTTTTTTCTTTTTATTTAGGCCCTTATTCATGTAGAATTAGGTAATTCTAGGCACTTCTAGAATATTCCACCCTCCCTAAAAATAAGTGATTGTGTGATTTCTCTTTACGCTTACTATGAACAAAGGCTGCAGGAATGTTTTGGAAGTACTTCATTCTGAATTCATCCCTTACACAAGTCATTAAAAAAGTAAAACTTTCATAAAACGAATAAAAATTCATATAACTAATTTGGAAATACATGTAAAAAGCTATTTTTTCAAACAAACTTTCAAATAGATAGAATGATATATAGAACGATAGACAGAACGATAGAAAGATAGATAGATAGAATGATAGACAGACGTCAGACAGATAGAAAGACAGGGAGATAGATAGAACAACAGATCCAATGGTAGAATGGATGACAGATGGAATGACAGACAAAATGATAGACATACAGGCAAATAGAACGATAGATAGAATGATAGATAGATACATGATAGATAGAACGATAGATAGATAGATAGATAGAAATACAGACAGACATGTGTCTCTGCTACACTAACCACAAACTCCATGTGAGAAGCCTGCAGCGCATCCTAAACACTCTGTAAGAGTCAGACCCACATGCCCTATTGCCATGCACCCCCAGGGAGCTTGTTGTTTACCAATCTATCCCGAGCCGGAGGGGGCCACGCAACAACATTTTTTTTTGTTAACACACCCTGCACCTCACTCATTCACACACGGCCTGTGTTTGACTGACTGGAAAGTCTGGGGATGAAGCTGTCGGTGCTAACAGGTCAAAACAGCAGAGACGTTAGGAGGAGTGGCTCAGTGATTGATTGACATATTAATGTCATCGGCGACCACTGAGGTGAACTGTGCTGGAAAAAAAACAACAGTCACTGAAAGAGACGGGTGTCGCTTGTGCAGTTACAATAATTACTAATGCACAAAATAAAGAGATAAACAGACAAGAGAAAGAAAGAAAACGAGTTAGGAGGAGTGGCTCAGTGATTGATTGACATATTAATGTCATCGGCGACCACTGAGGTGAACTGTGCTGGAAAAAAACAACAGTCACTGAAAGAGACGGGTGTCGCTTGTGCAGTTACAATAATTACTAATGCACAAAATAAAGAGATAAACAGACAAGAGAAAGAAAGAAAACGGCAAAAGCAATTAAGCACTGACCCCACCAATACCCCAAACCCCCCCTTTAATCTGTTCCACCCCCTTTTCGGCACTGATGGGACAATTAGTGAATAGTGCAACCTTGCATCCCCCTTCACACACACACACCAGCAAACCACGTTGTTACTGGGACACAATAGGGCCCATTGTGAGAGCTGGCAGTGTGTGGCAGCGCTGCCCGTTAGGCGTTTGGCTACATCAAGTGTATGTGTGTGTGTGGGCCGCTCAAGCATGGGGACAAAAGGGGAAGCGCTGGCCTGCTGCTTCCATCAGCTCGGTTGCTTTTGGAAAAGCCAGAGTCAGAAGGAAGAAGGCTATGACCCAAAGCTCTAACACTCTCTCCGCTATCACGCCCTGCCATATGCTGACCCCAGCAGCCCGGCACTTATCGCTGCCAATCAGCAGCCAGCGGGCCTGCCCCCACTGTCACACCGGAGCTGGAACGGTCCCACACACACCACTGGACTGGCACGGCCAATGGGGAAGCCGCTTAGCACGTCCCCTTCTCTCCCCCTGCGTCCCAATCGACCACTGACAGATGGAAGATGGCCGTAACTCTTAGACTTGCATGTTTAGTCTTTGTCGAGTCAGAGCCAACAACACCCAAACTACCCCCGGCCAACTTGCAGCCGTGAGCCAGACGGATCAGATAATGTGGGTTTCTCTCACCGTGCAATCGGGGCTTGAAGGACCAGATCTAGATCCACTTCATTCCAGTATGCGTTACAAGAAAACTAACAGCTGTAGTGATTCGGTAGCCTCGGGGCGAGACAGGTCAACTATCTCTAATCGAAGTGGGGTGTTTAAAACGCACACACACTTCCACATATGGCAGCCCAGAACATTTTATCACTCAGACCCAACATGGTGCCCTCAGAGACTAAGGTTGGTTGGAAGGCCCCGAGCTCAGGCTCTTTTTCCACACATGGCCCATTGGATTACTCCTGTGCTATCTGCAGTTTAACCCTGTTATTTTGTCTGCCCAGCATTCATAACACTGACCCACGCCAGCTACCTGCTATCTGCTGTTTTTTTTCCTTTCCCTCCAACAGACATTAAGACCAAAGAGGCCCCTTTCTCTCCATTCCAGGCCCTAATTTCACAGTCATGCCGAATGAAGGATCAGTGTGCAGGGAGGCAGATGGATGCAGCCCGGGGCCAAGAGAAGGAACTGGAACTTAGAGTCAGGCACAAGAGAGGTTGAGGCGTGTTGGCTTACAGAATGAGAAAAGAGAAGAGATGAAGGGAAAAAAGTGAGAACAGCGGATTAAAAAGTCTGATATTATAGAATTTCAGGGCAAAAAATTAGGAAAAAAAGATGATGTTTTGACATTACTTGACAAAGGCATATTGCAGACTTTATATAAAAGGAAAACGCTGGTCTGGCTTTCTTAAATCTAGATAATTTACCCCACAATGCATGTCTCTGCTGAACTAAAGAGGGGTTACTGTGATCATGCGTCAGCTGGCGCATCATTTAAACATTTCTAAACGAGGACCTCTTCAGCAAGAACAGCACCTGTCGTGTATCCAGACAAAATCTAATTTTGTTTTTCTGGAAAACTAAAGGTAGCAAACTGAGGCTCAGCGACTGAGGCTCAGCGCGCAACACAATTCAGGTGGAAGAAAATAAGCTTTGATTATATGGTTGAAAAGAGACTTGAAAGCCAATGTATTCTTTCCATGTGTACTTATTTTAACTACTTCCACTTCTTTCAAATTATACAAATCAACCCAAACAATGTGATTGACTAACAATGCAACCAGTGCAGTCCAATTCTCCAAATAAATGACTCTTTATGATTCGATTCTTTTAGTGAATCAAAAACATAAAGCGCGACCAGTGTAGCCTGGTTCTTTTAGTGACTTAAATACCATACATTATATAGTGCGAACAGTGTAAACTTAATCCAGAAATGAATGACTTATGAGTCAGGTCTTTCAGTGAACCAAAAACATCCCGTATGACCAGTGTAGCCTAAATCCAAAACGACAGACTCTTATGAGACGGTTCTTTTAGTGGATTAAAAACACACAGCATGATCAATGTAGCATAATTCATCAACAAATGACTCTCAGTGTGAACAGCATAGCCTGAATCCTGAGATGAATCACCCTTATGAGACATACAGAAAACATACAGAACTGGCAAAGTAGCACAATTCATAAGCAAATGACTCTTATGAAATGGTTTTTTAAGTGAATCAAAAAATACAGCACAATTATTGTAGACTAAATCCCGAAATATGTGAGTCCCCCCCCCCCCAAATGTAATTCATAATGTGTTGTACCTTTTACTAAATTAGCAGAGAAAAAAACCTTTCATAAGTAAGCAATTCTAACAAAAAATAATTACTAAAATATACTGAAATTAATCATAATTTAACCAAACTGAATCAAATTAAGATCTTGTTGAATCAAACCTGGAAAACTCAATCAATGCCCAGCCCCAAAATTCTAGATATCTTATAATGCATGTGACCCTGGACCACAAAACTTAAGTCGCTGGGGTACATTTTTAGCAATAGCTAAAAAAAACAATGTATGGGTCAAAATTATCGATTTTTCTTTTATGCCAAAAATCATTAGAATATTACGTAAAGATCATGCTCCATGAAGATATTTTGTAAATTTCTTACCGTAAATATACCGAAACTTAATTTTTGATTAGTAATATGCATTGCTAAGAACTTAATTTGGACAACTTTAAAGGCGATTTTCTCAGTATTTAGATTTTTTTGCACCCTCAGATTTTCAAATAGTTGTATCTCGGCCAAATATTGTCCTATCCTAACAAACCATACATTAATGGAAAGCTTATTTATTCAGCTTTCAGATAAATCTCAGTATAAATCTCTGTAAAAATCTCAGTTTCAAAAAATTTACCCTTACGACTAGTTTTGTGGTCCAGGGTCATATGACCTTAAGATGAGGCTCAGTGAAACGAATTTGAATTTGAAACGCATGACTAACTACTGAACCAGCAACTTTTCCCAGCTCTGCAATTTAACTACTACACCACACCACCTGTTAGTGATTGATTCAGAGATACAAGGACGTTAAAGGGACAATTAAGTTACATAACTTTCTCTCTCTCGGCAATGAACACCATCAACAGGTAAGCAGGAGATACGGTGACTTCCTTCCTCACATCTCTGGGGTCCTCTCAGTCTTACGGCCCGATTTCATCATAGGAGAGCAGCTCATCTGGCACATAGATCTTCTAATCACTACTAGCCTGAACATTCAAACCTCACAGTCATCAATTATTCGCACAGGACAGAATGAAAAGAAGGTGCGAGGGAGCTCAAAGAACGAGAAAAAAAGAGGGAGGGACCGTTTCAAAATAAAGGGAATCAGACTAAAAGAAAAACAGACCAAAAGAGAGAATAGAGAAAGATAGAGAGAGAGAAAAGGTTGGAGAGACATCCATCGATAATGACAGATTACTGTAATTCAGGCTGTCAGGAGCATCGACCTGTGCGGCTCACGCCAATCAATAGCTCAGTCCACTATCGAGCTCCGCGCAGGCACACAGATGGGCGAGATTGCTGCGAGCGAAAGACTCAAGCTGAGCCAAACAATCTCTCTGGCTTGGAGGACATGGCAGATGAGAATCGCTTTCCCCCCCCTTTTCTCTCGCTCTTTTTTCCCCTCCTCTCAGACTTCGCTTTGTTTTCTGGAAGTAGCATCTCTATGAGAAGAAAAGAGCGCTCTTAAAGAAAGGTTAAAGGTCTTTGGTGCCAACGAGACAGAGAGGCAGGATTTGGACTTGGAAATGTTCGGATACTGAACACTATCTAAAGCATACAGTGGCTGTAATCATTTAGCAACAACTGCTTTTCGACAAAACAAAGCAGATTGTCAAAGTAAAAGAAACTAGATTTTTATAGTGGCACTTGACCATGCAAAAATCATGATGGGCGGTTGGTTGCTTACAAGTTCAAATCCAGGCTTCTTTCTTATAAAAATGATGCTACTTTGAGTCAACAAAGAGTCAACCATCAATGATATTCTGTTCTCTAGATATGGTTCAGGTTCATCCTTCAATGAAAAACTATGGGATTTTTCCCACTTTCCAGTCCAGTCACTTAAAGCAACAGCCGAAGTTTAATACTAAAGGTTCAAATCACTAACCCTAAAACATGAGAAATATTAATAATTAAGCCCCCACCTATATGGGTATTTTGAGGGCCGATGCGATACCGATATTAGGGAACAAAAAAGGCTGATATCGATATATCTGCCGATATTCTTTATGTGTCTATTATAGTACAGTACCAGTCAAAAGTTTGGACACTTTCCCATTCGTGTGTCCAAACTTTTGACTGGGACTATATATAGAATGCAGTATACACATAAACGAAATATGTATACACATAAGCACATTTTTGGCAATTATCACTCAAATGTGGTGATGAAACACTTATAATGACGTGACAAAGATATGTAATGGAGGCAGGGTATTTAACAATACACTTAATTATCCAAAATGAGTCTGACATCAGTGCACTGAACAATAAAGTTGAAGTTTATTCAACTTTATTTCAATACAATTCCATTAAACTTTATTCCGTTTAAGTTTATTTCACTTCGGAACATTCATTTACGGATTTGCGCTCTTCACAAACAGACGAAACTTAGAAGTGTGACATTATATAACTCTGTAAATAAATACTATTTAAATTCACCTCTTGCCCACTTTAATGCCCTTTGAATGTAACATGTACATTCCCTTCGAACTGGACATGGCAGTATGCTGTTCTGTGTAAGCTGCGTCACGCCGGATCGGTTTCCTACGTTGTTGTGATTTGATCTGAACGGAAACAGCGTATCCATGTGACGCAGCTGACACAGAACAGCATACGTTGTTTACGTCCAGCGGATATTCTCCAAAATGGCACCAGGGTGATGCGGAGGAGACGAATTGTTGAATAAAGTTGTTGTTTTTTTTTTTCACAAAAAGTATTTGCGTAGCTTTGTATAGTTGCGGATGAACCACTGATGTCACATGGATTATTTTACAGATCTCCTTGCTACGTTTCTGGACTTGGGAACATTTCAGTTGTGTTGCTGTCTATGCAGGGTCAGACAGCTCTCAGATTCCATCAAAAATATCTTAATTTGTGTTCCTAAGCTGAACGAAGGTTTTACGGGTTTGAAACGACATGAGAGTGAGTAATTAATGACAGAACTTTCATTTTTGGGTGAACTAACCCTTTAACTGCCCGTAAAGCCGAAACTGCCCATTCGAGAGGGCTTCTCGAGCTGAAGGGTAGCCCTGAATTTGGTGCGGATCCGCCGCGCCGTTACGGAGATATGGCCGTTCAAATTTTCAATGGTAGCCTATTCCTTACACTTAAGCTTTAAAGCATTTTATCCAGGTTGCCAGTAGCAAACAATGGAGTGCACTCTGCTGGACAAATGTAATTTACAAGCATTTTATCTGCGTTTTATGTTCTGCAAAAAAAAAAAAAATTAATATCGGTGGCATATACGCCGATACCAATATATCTGCGACAGGCTCATATCGGCCGATAAAATCGCCAAAACGATATATCGGTCGGGCTCTACTAATAATCTTGGCAAGCACCGCTAATTATTATGGCTGTCAATTTTTTTCGATTTGGAAATTGCAATTAATCTAATAATTTAATGCTGTGTTAAAAATGATCAGAATAAGATGAGAAATGAAATCAAAATAGAAACCACAGATTTCCAAGAAAGCATGATCAAGTCAATGAAAATGCAGTTACACTTAATTAACTTTACTGTTCAAAAAGTTGGGGTCAGTAAGATTTTTTATAATACTTTTGTTAGCAAAGATGCATTATCTTAATCAAAATTGACAGTAAAAGAAATGTATATTGTTCTATTTGTTAAAAAAATACTATATATATCCTGAAAATCATGAAACATTTTTTTTTATAAGAAATGTTTCTTGAGCACCAAATCAGCATACTCAAATCATTTCTTAAGGGTCATGTGACACTGAAGAAATGCTTGTGAAAATTAAATTTTACAATATATCACAATATAAAAGTTAAATTGTAATAATATTTCACGATATTACTCTTTTTATTGTATTTTTGCTCAAATTGCAGTCTTTGTGCACTTAAAAGTCTTCTTTCAAAAACGGTAGTGCATATGATTGTTCCATATAGGTTTGATTTATAAAACTGAATTCCGTAAAAAATTTTTACATTAACTTTGAAAGCCCTAATAATTATGAAAAGGTAAACAAGCTAAACTACTACTTTTTAAGCTTATTTTTAGAGACGATGCATGTTGTGTTTGTATAATAAGAACTGAAAAGTGAACCCAAAAAATAAGATAAGTACAACAACGGAGGTTCAGATCGTATAACAGAGAAAAGAGACAGAAAAGAACACCAAATTGCCAAAGAAGCACTTCAAAAGCAAATGTCTGTGCAGGCAGGTAAGCAGGCACTGAGGAGTGATCAGAATGATTCTATCACCCGCCTGACTGGGTGAGCAGAGAGCGGTGCTCTACATGTGCAGAGGTGAGAAATAAGACATCAATAATTATTGAGCGGCTCTACCTGCTCCCGTCAGAACAAACCTGACCGCTTGCAAGTCACTCCGTACATACATGAGCCAGGTCTGTACGGCAGCAGGAGAGAGCAGAAGACCAACCAAGCAGGCTGTAACAATGATAATAGGCTTCTGCCACCTTAAACATGACAAAATCACACGTGCACTCGTTAAAGTCTAGGAAAAGGATACAAATTTTGGTAGAGAGGGATGAGGGATTTCAGAGCTCTGCTGGCGTTGATGGCCGTGGCTCGCACCACTGTGGGTAAGATATTTCCATCCACTATGGCTCCATCAAACAAGGGACCGAAAAATGGCACCTGTGGAAAGTGAGATGACATGATATATGAACACTTAATGGCCTGTGAAGAGCAAAATGTGAGAATCTCCAAGCAGGAAAAAAACACATTTCAATCAGTATTAAGGCCTATTCACACTCCCATACGTTCATATCTTCAGCATGAAAGATGTGCATGACAAGATTATAAAATGAAACAATGAATCTCTATAAACTCCTTCACATCGAGTCTGAAATATTGTATTGTGATGGTCCATCTTTTTTAAATCTTATCCATTTTATTTTATATAGTACTTTATTAGTTAAGCTTGGGGTCAGTAGGATATGTTTTTTTAACGAAGTCTGCATTTATTGGATCAAAAATACAAAAAATAAAACCTGTAATGTTGTGAAATATTACTACAATTTAAAAGACCTGTTCTCTATTGTAATATATTTTAAAATGTAATTTATTCCTGTGATGCAAAGCTGAATTTTCAGCATCATTACTCCAGTCTGCAGTGTCACATGATCCTTCAGAAATCATTCTAATATGTTGATTTTCTGCTCAAGAAACATTTTTCATTGATTCATTGATGAACAGAAAGTTTAAAAGAACATTTACTTGACAGAATTTTTTGTAACATTATAAAGGTCTTTATTTATACTTTAATAAATTGAATGTGTCTTTGCAGGATAAAAGTATTAATTTCTTCAAAAATAACAAACTTACTGACCCCAAACTCTAGAATGGTAATGTATTTAAATTTTTTCAGACACCAATCATTTTATTGATATATATATTATTTATAGCACACCATATAAGCTAGCAGCTTTATCCTTCAAATAAAAGGAGGCATGGAAATGTCAAAACCTCCAACGTATTTCAGTCTGTTACATAAAAAAATCCCTGACATTAAGCAGAAAAGATACAGTGAATAGCCCTCGTGCACTGAAATGGGGTCTAAATGGACTTTCATAAAAGCCAGGCCTCGTCTTTCTTTATCTCTCCATCTTTCTACATTTCCTCAGACTGCATGAAAGACTGAGCCTCTCGTCTCGGATCCATCTCCACAGCGGAATTCGATTCTGAGAATCCCATTCATTCAATTAGCCCTGACATAACTGAGCAGGAAGCAATGATTGGTAGTGCCCAAAGACAGATATGCTTCCACTGTCTCTTGTACAAAGCATCGAGCTCATTTACAGAAAAACAAATGGGTGTGATGCACAAACAAACATCTCTGCTTTGCTGTATACCGATCTCTCTGTTCAGTGGCCATTCAAATTGTTTTCCTCCCTCAAAGTATGGACAATGCTTTCGGGGAATTTTAATGCATTTAGCCTACAGGCCCGTTCAGACAATTTGCTTCAATTAACTGGTTCAAAAAACAGATTCACTGACTCAAAAAGAGTCTAAGGTGTCACATGTTCTTTTGGTAATAAAATAAATATTTATTTATATAACGCTGTTCATTATTACGGTTTTACACTACCGTTCAAAATTCTGGGGTCAGAAAATTGTGCAATATTTTTTGAAAGAAGTCTCTTATGATCATCAAGGTCGTTTGCATTTGATCAAAAATACAGAAAAAAAATAATATTGTGAAATATTATTACAATTTACTCATTACTCCAGTCTTCAGTGTCACATGATCCTTCAGAAATCATTCTAATATTCTGATTTGCTGCTCAATAAACATTTCTTAATATAATCAATGTTGAAAACGGTTGTGCTGTTCAAAATGTTGTGGAAACTGACACATTTCTATTTTCAGAATTCTTTGATAAATAGAAAGTAAAAAAAAAAAAAGCTTTTATTTGATATAGATTTTTTAATCATTATTTTTTTTATAACTGTGTTTAGAATTATTAAATGCCTCCTTGTTGAATAATAATATTCATTCTTTAAAAAAAAAAAATCTTATTGGCCCTAAATTTTTTAACAGTAGTGTATACTTCAACATGTCATCCCATCCCGCAGGTGCTTTAAATATGTTTTACAAATCTATTTGAATACATTAAAAAGATTCAAAAATTGTTTAATTAAAAAAAAAATTTGTTTGTGACATTTCTAGTTATAGACCGAAATCAGAAATAATTAAAAGACAGTCTTTATTGGTTCCTCTGAGATGGGTTCAGCATTGAGCTCACCTCGGGTTTTTTGATGATCTGGATGCTGTACATGTGGTTCTTCATGGGGTAGATGATGATGAGCACGTCTCCAAACTCAGTAGGAATGATGCCTCTCCGGTAGTCCCGCGAGTGCTCGGACCACACGATATGCACTTCATCATTACCCAGGTGCCTTAACTGTATGGAGAGAGAGAGAGAGAGAGAGAATACATAAAAGATGTAATTTAGATTACGCTTTTGTCCAAGCAGATTTAAAGTATACTTTTTAAAGATATGGTTCCTCTATAGTATCCTAAGGCTGAATGGTGATACCTCACTTTCGTTGTGGGGTTCACATCCATAATACACTTGTATGCATTGTTTACTCTGCAAGAAGCCTTGAGCTTGCGTGTTGTTCATATTTTATGACCGTCACGTTTTCTAAAACAAAAGCAAAAATGTAACTGGTTTGAATTGAATCTCGACTACACGTTGCCATGGTCCAGCGCTATCCACTACAGTGTTATTAACCTTGCGCTGTGACAGTTAAGAGAACGGACACTCGGTCCCGTCTCTCCTCCTCTCATCTATCTTCCACCAATCACTCCATCTTCCCAGGACCCGCTCAATCACTGCCAAGGCCATGGGCGCAGTGACCCATCAACTGTCCCGAGCGACTGCCGCAACCTTTATGCAACCGATGACAAACTCTGTCCTTTGGACATCATTCATTTGCTCAAGTTATTTAAATCAGCGCAGATCGTAGAAAGGCTGTTACTCTTAAGGTGAACAGGTCCAAAATGAACACTCTCTGACCATCAAATGCATATAGTAGAGACTAGTTCTATATGATGCTACAAAAAATACCAAAGCAGCAAACTCATTAATTGCCATGAGGTCATATAAAATAATAAATTAATAATAATATATAAATAAAAAAATATATAAATGTAAAAAATATTATAAAATATAATAACCATTTAAAATTATAATAGTTATATGAGCAATATCACTCGAGTACGAGAGCGATGCCGGCTCTATATCAGCATGGCTGAGGCAATCACAGCCGCTGATATAGAGCCGGTATCGCTCTCGTACTCGAGTGATATTGCGTTTATACAACAGTTCGACGGAACGTGT
>NW_015505297.1:2181542-2226443 GCF_001515645.1 Sinocyclocheilus grahami | reverse complement strand
ATGAGAGAGAGAGACCGCGAAGCTAGACGTTTCTTCTTATATTAACTAACGTACTCTACGATTAGCTCAGTGAATAATAAAAAAAAAAACATAGACCCGGCTAGAACAAGCGGAGTGATACAAAATTGTGAAAGGGCGTTCCTGTAGCGATACCAGTACAATATCTCACGGTTCTCAACCAATCAGATTTGAGAACCAGAACAAACTGTTGTATAAACATATTTATTAAATGATATATTTAATACAAAATTTAATAATATGTAATAATTTATTTTCATGGACTATAATAAACGTTTATGTCCAATTTTCTCAATTCACTTGGCAAGTATAGTAAAAGTAAATGTATGTATATATATATATATATATATATATATATATATACCTTTATGGCTTCTAAATTCTCTTAAATTACTTTGGACTGAGAAACCTTTATGGCTACTAAATTCTCTTAAATTACTTTAATGCCATAAGGACAACAAATATACAATATAAATATATATATATATTATAATAAAACCATTTCTTAACTATTTAGAATAGTTATTTAATATTATTAAATAACAGATTTTAGAATAATACATTAACATTTTCATGGACTGTAAGTAACAATTTTGACTGATACATTTTCTCAATTCACTTGCAATTGCCAAGTGTGGAAAAAATTTTCTGAATACTTCAGAGAGCATGTTAGACGATAAACAGTGCAGAAAATGGCAGCCATGAGAACAAAAAACTAAACAAAAAACAAAAAAAACCCCCCAGAAAAATAAATGTGTGTGTGCTGTGGCACCAGCGGCCGCGCTGACACGCTTTAGTGTCTAATTAACATGGTTTAGAGTTGCTATCGGAAGATCGTGCTCTGGATAGCCTCTCCAGCAGCCCTTGCAAATCCAATTTGCCTCTGAGGAGTCATGATAGGCGATGCAGCACAGGGACGGACCCAATCTAATTTAGGTGGAATATAGCCGTGCGTGGCGTGGAGGTCTCCTCAGCTCCCCTGCAGGGCAGGAACGGCAGTCCAAAACCCCTTCACCGCCCCAAACGTCACTTCACCGCACGCCTCGTCCTCAAATTACAGCCATGAATTACATCCAGCTTTCAGCTGCACTGCCACAGATCAGGGACTGCCATTTCGTTCCAGGGTGTGTGTCTGTGTGACAAAATGATTGGAGTTTTATTGGACGATAAGGTGGTCTGGACAGAGATTTTCTTTCATCTCTCGGCCATCTTTGTTTAATCATGTAATATCATTCTGAGAAATGCCACATTCGATTGGCAGCCCATGCTACAGATCATGGCATCATTGTGGTAGAAACTCAAAACGGCCTGTCCTCATTGTGATAAGAAGATATAGATCTGCATTAGATTTTTTTTATTGCAAGATGTGCTCAGTCACCTCAATGACACAAAAACATGGAGGAAAGAAATGTCTGAATTATAGAAGGTAATGAATGCATAAATCTAGGATTTTACTGTGTTAAAAAGATACATGTTTCTACTGTTCTGCATTTTATTTTCCTCCTAAGAACCCATGTATAAATGTAATATTTCAAATGACTTTAACAGTTTTTGCTACTCTACTGTTCAGAGGTTTGGGGTCAGCAAGATGTAAAAAAAAAAAATTAATTAATACTTTTATTCAGCAAGGATGCATTAAATTGATTAAAAGCGACAGTAAATTTACATTTATACTGTTAAAAAAATTCAAATAAATGCTGTTGTTTTGAACTTTCTATATTTCAAAGAATCCTGAAAAAAAAAATCCACAAAAATATTAGGCAACACAATTGTTTTCAACTGATAATAAGAAATGCACAAAATTACAATCAGCACATTAGAATTGATTTCTGAAGGATCATATGATACTAAAGACTGGAGTATTGGAAAATTCAGCTTTGCATCACAGAAATAAATTATATTTTAAAACAGAAAACAGTTTTTTGAAATTGTAATAATTCACTAAATTACGTTTTGCTGTATTTTTGATCAGATAAATGCAGGATTGGTGAGTATAATAACTTAAACATTATATTACTGACCCCAGATTTTTTGAATGGTAGTGTGTTTTGAAATGGGAAAATGACTTCATGCTGACTTTAATGTGCATGTTATTCATCATCCTCCATTTCTCTCAACAGGGACAAACATCGGTTTAAAAACAGTGGACCATGAAAACGGACCTTACATCTTGTCATCCTTCTGCTTAAAGCCAATTACAGTCCAACATCTTCCCGACAATATCCCACAACCCCCCTTTCAGCATACCTGCCCAGCTCATAAAAACAGAGAAGACACAATAAGCTGTAGGCGAGACCATTTCAGACTAAACGTGGTAATCTAATTAGAGCCCCCCTTTACCACCGAATAAACGCCCCATGAAACGTCCCTCTTACGTTCGGTCCACTGTAGCCCTCCCTCCCTCCCCACTGACCCTCGCAGCAATATCACATTTCTATCTACATTCATTAAGAAGTCTTTGGGGCGCATTAGTATCTTATCGCCTCGTCTCTGCCCTAGAAGACGTATGAGTGAGGAAGTGAGGGGACAGCTCTAATGACAAGCGATTGGTCATTCGGCATGGGGCTGGCCGCTCCACAAACAGCCCCATATCACAGCCTTCCAGCCAAGCTCATTAAAGATAATGCTGCACATTATTAGATTTGTGCTGCCCATGTGAACAGAAAAAATACCCATGCAGACAGACATTTGCGGGTGTTTCTTCAAGTACGGACACTTTAATGTCCCAGGGGTTGATTTTTATTAAAACTAACAGCTTGTAACATTGTTCTTTTTGTTATATGAATGTCACATTAAAACAGACTTGGCAACTTTTTACCATGCCTTTATTATTTTTTTTTTTAATTTTTTAGCTACTAGTTTTTATTGCTTACCTTTGTCCCAGACCCAGAACTACAATCTTAAAATATGAAAATCCACAATAAAAATATTAGCATTTTTTAAAAATCTATGATGATCTTAAAGAAATAATCACATTTCAATATGTAGTATGCCATATATATATATATATATATATATATATAAACAAACGTACTATGCAGATATGTTCACACATATAGGTGAAACACTCTTCAGAAATACCTTCGTGTTTAGCAGAAGAGAGTAAGTTATACAGAATGCAGAGGTTATTTACATAAAGTACAGCAAAAGCAGTCTTTTTTTAAATTCTAAGTATCAGATATGTGGTTAAAATCAGTTTTGCTATTGTTAATTAAAACTAAAAACAAATTATTTTCATTAATTGAAATCAAGCTGAAATTAAAAATATGAGATGAAAAAAGCTAAACTTCAAAATGTTGCCTTGGCAACTAACTGAAAAAGGTGATGATTTACTAATAACTGAAATAAAAATAAATCAAAACTATATAGAAACATTAAAAAAACAACTAATTAAAATGGCATAAGCACATAACAAAATTACTAAAACTTTAACTAACATTAGAATGAAACCTGACAATTTAAAAACAAAAGCTAATTCAAAATACTAATAAATACAAAAATAGTGTCTATAAATTACTAAAGTAACACTGGTAGAAATTGGTCATGTAACCTGACTAAAATCGTAAGTTCAAAATGCAGTCTTCTACAAGTTTACCTTTTTAGTGAGCGAGTCGTCTGAGTCCGGAGGCATGCGTGTGGAGACGTGGAACATCACTTCAACTGTAGAGGTGGAGAAGTAGGGCATGGTCAAACCCGTGCTCTTGTTCCGCTGCAGGCCGCCCATGAAACCACAATGACTCGTTAAGTTCACCTGAACATTGAGGAAACAGTTTGTCAGGGCCCATGCATTAATATAATTTAAAATATTGCGAGTAATATTTAAATATATATTTATACACAACATTTATTAATGAATTGCCTCCCAGCAATTAATTATCAAGATTTTACCTCCCAGCCCAGGCCTGACACAAAGTCTTCATAGGCCTGACTCCCGGCTGTGTTGGACAGTATTGAGTGCTTGTCTTCCTGTCCCTCTGCCACGTAAAACACAGCAATCTTGTGTGTTTCACGACTGAAAAACGTAAATAGAGAAGAAAGTAAATTTAGGAGCAAAACAAGCATACACTTTTATCACGTTGTCTCACAGACAGGTAAATGCTTTATTTTTTCCCCTTTACTCTTAAAACTCTTAACTCTAATAGCTTTAAAAGAAACAATACTGGATAAAAAGTGGCATAACATACCACTGCCTTGAATCCAGATTCTTCAGCTCTCTCAGTAGTTTTTCGTTCTTCTTCAGCAGGTGGAAACTGTTCCTGGAGACAGGACATTTAAACATAAAATCTAATGAAGAGAAATATTCCACCAGATGACACATCTTTGATCAGGTTAATTACCTTACACACAGACAGGCGATCAAGAACAACATCCATGTAATGAAAACGAAAGATTTCTAGATAGATAGATATAATGACAGACAGAAGAATTGACAGACAATGGAAAAAACAACAGAACAACAGATAGATAGATAGAATGATAGATAGATAGATCGTTTTAGCTATGGTTCACAGACCCTATTTGGAGAAGCGCTGTTCTAGACTGCATTAGATCGCTTTCATTAAGTGGCCGCCTGCTTAATTACCATCTTCCTTGTTTTTCTCACAGACTCACGGAAAATCTGACCCCGCAACAGAAATGCTAATGAAAGCAAACAATGTAAGCTCCTCGCTGAAAAACATCTTATGACACGATGAGCCATAAAACAAAAACTTACACATGATGTCATGAAAAGAAAAAAAAAACAAAACTTGTAAATCTAAGATAATGCGACTTCTTTCCGTCTGCAGCTTTTATAGTTCAGAGTTCAGTTACTTTCTCCCTCTCCCCTTCTTTATCTTTCGCTCCCTCCAAGTGGCCGCGTGAGTCATGTGGAAAACCACACGATGCTCTCTAAAAGGACTTTTTGTTTTGTTCTCCTTTTCTTTGAGCAGGGGTCTCTTTATTAGCTTGTTGCAATGTAATGGTCTTCATTTTCTCCATTGAAAGTGAGCCATTTCAGGAGGCGAATGCGCGAATGGCATAAAAGGCCGACATTAGGCACGCGCTCACACACACAATGGCCTGGCGGATTGCAATGCCTTAGTCTCTGACCATGGATAAATGATACATGAATGCCTGGAGAGCAGCAGCAGGACAATTCCTCATTAAACAGCCCCTATGCATTTTCTCCCAGCTCCCCAACTCATAATAACCCTCCAGCCACATTCGAAAGGTAGCAGCCTTTTATTTTCACCCGGCGTATCAGGCAAGAATGAAAAGTACCGCGGCTGCTCGGCAGATAACAGACCCCTCAAGAATTAATCCCCCCATAAAAGCTGTGTGCGTGCACACACACACACACACAAACACCGCACACCCAGAGCTGTTGAAGAAAAGCTTTCCCCCCCCCCACCCCCGACGACTCTACGAGGGAATGGTGAAAAAACAATTTTCCTTCATTAATCTCATAACAGACCACATATATCATGAAAATTAATGCCATTACATTCAAGGTGAAAAATAACCCTAATTTTCCAATTATTTGTCATCTGGAAATATTTAACCATTCTCTGTAATACCACAAAATGGAATGGGATTGAACCCTTACAGTCAAATGCAATGAGAGAAACCATTAGGCATTTTGGAGGGGGACAGAAACTGAGGTTTGGGCAGCACTGTAGTGTCTATTGGTGGATAAGCTAATCAGAAAGCTATTGACTGTTTAAAGCAGATTAGCGTGGCTCTGCGCAATCAGGGAGAGGTGCGAGCAAACAGGATGTTTACATGCATTATCGGCCTTCAACAACAACATCACCCAGATTGTGCTAACAAACTCTAGCAAAACAATGTAGTGATTCTTTTGGGAAAAAATGGCAGGATGATTTGATGAAGTGTTGCTGAACACTTAATTCCCAGACCAAAGGATTAAACTATCTGATATGGCAGTTAAACAAAGCGAAGATAAAGACAGAATCGGCAGAATCGTGGTCAGTGGAATTTGTTTGTTATTTATAATAAACTGCCCAAAAGACTCAATGTTAACTAAAACGGTGGACAAGATGAAGCGAATGACTTTGGGTATTGTACATGAATACCTGCGATGACCAATTCTTGAGACAAGACTTAAAAAAAAAATATATATTTAAAATAGACAGAGCATTAAAAATTGTGACTTGGAGTGCTGAACTCCCGTCAAGTCAGTTGTAACACAAGTAGTGTGCACACTTATACTGATTATTACAGTAATCTGCAGAGAGCGCAAAAAGCCTGCAGAAGATGTTCTTAAGGTATTAGAATTGCATTCTTACAAACATCTTGGGAAATTTTCTTTTGATTTTTGTAAATGCTGGAAAAAATAGCAACTCTAGCATGAGGAAACCACATTGGCCATTATGATGCCTGCTATTAGGACATTTGTTTTTTTGAAGGATTGCTCCTATAGATGTTCGATATTGCAAATTTTTAGGAATCATCCCAAACCTGTAACCAGTAGGATACACCAGGGTTTCCCAACACGTTCCTGGAGGCACCCCAATAGGGCTGCACGATAAATCGAAATGGAATCGAGATAGTGATTCGACAGAAGCTGCTATTGTCATGCGTATCTTTCAGTGAAGCAAGGTTCTGTGACCAGCAGTAAATCTCCATCCAAAGGCCAGAGGGCGCTCTCGCGCTGAAACTCCAAATACGCCTCGCAGAAGAAACCCAGAAAATGCCTAAAGCTGCAACTGAATAAACAGATTCAACTGCTTTCATTGATTCAACGTGACTAATAAACGCACGACTATGGCAATATACGCTTTATCTGAGTTCTTATTATCATTTTCATTAAAATAAAGTATATTTATAATGCAATGCCTTTATCACTGCTTAGAATACTATGAAATATGTTGAGTGCCTTATTCTGTGTAAGAAGCCACATCATCTCACAGAAGGATTTATTTCAAACACTCGACTGACGTTATGAAGTGAGTTTGGAGTAAAAATATGTTATTAAATGTGGTATTTTCACATGCTTTCAGATGGAGCAGCATTTACTTCACAGAGCCGTAGTTCACTGAGAAGCTATGCAAACAGCTGTCATTATCGGGAATGATTTCTTCGATTTTATAATCGCGCAATAAAATCGTCTGAAAGCACGTGATGATGATTTCCTGCTGATTACAGAACCGGCTTTTTTAACAAAATGCGCATGACAATCGCATCGATTAATCGTGCAGCCCTACACCCCAATTCAACACATTTTCAATCTCTTCCTAATCAGACACACCTGAATCAACTGAGCTCATTAGTAACGACTCCAAGCAACCTGAAATTGATGGCTCATATAAGGGAGACATGTTGGGCTGGTACACCATCCCAAAAAAGTTTGTTATAAATAGGATTTGTACTTGTGAATATTCTATAACAAGGGTTTTTAAACCTGTCCTGGAAGCCCCTCGGCAATGTATATTTTGTATGCCTGCCTCATCTGTCACACATTATTCAAGTCATCAGCTCATTAATAGGGAGACTGTAAGACCTGAATTGGATGTGTTCGATAAGGTAGACCAACAAAATGTGGTGCTGGGGGGCCTCCAAGTCAGGTTTTAAAAAAAACCCTACCCTATAGGATTACCAGGCATTTGCAACTGCAATGTGTGTTCAAGAGGTGATTGGCTACCTACCTCTTTTCCCAGGAGTTCATGCCCAGTATGTTGAGGAGAAGTTTGCAGTAGTAGAAGGCCGACTGGGGTCTCTGTGGACTTGGCTCTTGCTGCACTACAGCCCTCATGTTCAGGTCATTCCCACGATAGAGCGCAAAGTCCCGCTCTTCGTCACACTGCTTCAGGATGGCGTTGATGACATCGTTCTCTTGCTTCTCAGACACGCAGGTGGGCGGCGGGGCTGGAATGTTGAGTGGTGCGCCAGTACGTTGCAGGCACTCTGGGCTGGAGTATCCCAGGTACTGCAGCATCTCATCCAGGGCGTCCTCCCCATCCTGCAGGGAGTCCCAGCTTGGGATCACCTCTCTGCACTGCCGTTTGGCCTGTGGGGCCATCAGTTCCAGCCCTGCTTCTTCCTCTTCGTCCACTTCCTCAAGTTCTTCCTCCTCCCCGTCTTCTTTCACCTCTTCCTCATCCAGGTCCTCTTCATTCTCCTGAAAAGCTTCATCCTCTGGTTCTTCTTGACTGCCTCTTTCTAGACTGTCCTCATCTCGGCCACGTTCACTACCACCCCCTGCTTGATTAGAGGATGAGTAGAGGTGCAAAATTTGACTGGGAGTGATGCATTGAGGTGGACCATACAGTATAGCTGAGTCCCAGGAGTGTTTTCCGGAAATGTCCCTCACGATCACACGAACGCAGGCACTGGTGGTGGTGAGGCCAGCTGACATCCCGCCACCGGGTAAGCCGTCTTCTGCCTGGATCTGTAGATAGGACAGCAGGGTGGTGCCATTGAGCACGAAGAACTGCAAGTTGGGTGCGTCGAAAAGCTCAGGGGTCAGGTCTGTGCTCTCGCTGTATGGGTTATCCTGGTTCTCGCATACCTGGCTGGTCAGAGTGGCCGGACCACCACTCATCGGATAGTGACCCAGGTGGTTGACCAGGTGGGAAATGACCGTGCGTGCCGCAATTGAAATCAGGCCTTGCTGAATACGGCTCCTCGCTACACAGACACAAAAATACAAAGATGTATTTACAAGAAGTTGTATGTGCAGAAATTTCAAGAGATTTTCAAAGACAACTACAGTGCCCATCATTCATAAAGTTCTACATATCCCTTACTACTTGGGTGTTCATTTCTTAAGTATTTTGGCTAATCTGACCAAGAGTAAATTACTCTCAAACTCAGTTTAAATCTATTTGGGATGTTCTAAACTACACAATTTCACAATCAACTTGACTGAACATCTTATTGACCAATCAGTGTTATGGAAGCCTTGTATATTCAAGCTATTTTGGGGTCATCTGGCATAATCAGCCATGTTTCTTACATAAATTGGCATTTTTACATGCGGATTTAACTGATGGAGCAAAAATAATATAAAATAGAATGTAAAATTTAAGTTGACAAAAAAAGCACAAGACACAAAGATTGCAATGGCCAGTTATTTTTCTGAATGTGAATGACCACAGTGGTGGACTTTCAATGTGAACAAATTTAAAGATGCTGCTTTTTAGAGACGGTTTTACTGTGGAAACTAACAGGATACTGTTACCACACTAACTAAACCACCATTAAACATATTAAAACAAAATAAAAAATAAAATATCAAAAAAATTACAAAATAATAATAAAAAAATAAAAACTACATTTAAATTTAAGTAGTTGACCTCACTAATTGGTTGATCCATCCCCAAATCTATCCTGCAGAATTTAATCAAAAATCAGAAAGTGAGAGAGATGGAGAGACTGCAGTGATGAAAAGGTGTTAAAAACAAGTAAAGGAATAGAGTTTAGGCACTCGTTTCATCAGGGATGTAGTGATTTTCAGATCTATCAGTGTTAAACTCCTGCAGAGCTGAGATGAGTGAAGGTGCAGACGGCTTGTGTGAATACAGGGACATTAGGGTGTGATGAAGAATGCAGGATGCCTGGGGAGAGGTGCAGATGCCTCGATGCTGGTAAGAAGCTCCCGATGGAGACACCCCTTCTTCACACACTACCAGAACTCACAAAGAAACCATGCGGAGAGCAGCCCAATACCAGTGCACTCGACGTGCCAGAGGCCCACTCCCCCTAATCAACACACCACACCAATCACATTCAGCGACACTCTCCACCGCCTTAATGAGCCAAAACATTCTTAGACCGGAGCTCTCGGGGGGAGGGATTTTATCCTGATGAAGCAGTCTTCTGTATGGACCACCTCAGCCACCGAGTGCCCTCCGATCTAGCAAGAATCCAGTGCTAGGAGTAATTTCAAGAGTAATGGAGGTAGGAAAGTGGTGGACACATGTCTCACTCAGGGTTGTAATGATTAGTTATTTTCGCCTGATGGAGAGAGACACAGCAACGGCAGCACAGGAAACCAGCACCCTGCTGTCAATCTCAAACCCGCCCTCTCCCTGATACACACTGAAACTAGCATGAGGGAGCAAACCGATTCGGTGATGACATTTAGCTAGTTCATTCCTGCTTCTTCTGATTTATGGTATGCTTGTTTTAACTATAGAAGGTGATAAAGATAGGAGAAATGGGGTGGGTGGTGGTTAACACTTTGCAACAAGCTCTTTTTTTCGTGCATGTTTGTCTTAACCTACTGCAACAGTCAGAAATTATCAATTCAACTTTTATGTTAATGCAAGTAAAAAGCTGTTATGTAATAAAGTTACAAGGCAAATTAATTTATAGGTCACTTAGACCCACAGTGACATCTCATTGGTCCAAAATTGTGCTTTGCCTATCTACATATTAAAAAGTCATTCATTCTCAAGGGCTTTATGTGAGGACAGAAAAATTACTTGATTAACAAAACTTGTCATGTTGCAACAGGTTAGGACAAGGGGTAGGAAACAGAAACTGGAGAAAGACAAAAGTAAGTGCTGAACTTGACTAAAATCTCACATGCATAAACATGAGATTTAAAGGAGGTCAAAACAAGTACAAGAGAGTGGCAGAAGACATGCGCTCACCTTCAGTGACGGGCTGCAGTTTAGAGGAGCGTTCAGATTCGGGTGAATGGAGCGGCTCTGGCTCCTTCAGGTTCTCCAGTAGCAGGAAGGGGTCGTAGTCTGGGCTGCTCAAGTCTGACAGGTGAATGGGGAAGTAATTGGGGTTGCTGAAGCTCTGAGCCCCATATACACAGCCATGGAGGACCTGACAGATGGACAAATGGGTTAGAAATACAAAGAAATAAAGAGTGGGGTGCAATTGTTTATGGCTTTAGTTGTTTCACAGGGTAACGGTACATTCACACAGGGCATCGGCATCAACGCTTGACGGAGGGCGTGTCTGAAGCTTGGTGCTGACGCGATCGTCATAGTGACAACAGCCAATTACATTGACCGCAATTAGGCTATTTGCATAAGGCGATCTGATTGGCTGACGCCTCCATTGGCGCTTGAAAAGTTAAGAAATTTTCAACTTCTGCCACGAGCAACGCCAGTGTTGCAACGCCGACGGACCCACGATTCAGTTCGGCAACGCATGATGTCACCCATTGAAAGTAAATGAGAAGCGTTAATGCCAAAGCCCTGTGTGAATGTACCACATTCACAGACAAAAATGTTAAAATATGTAAATCGAGATAAAAAATATGTTTAATAGCAGATGTGAGTGTTGGCCTCGTACTTTATAGATGCAGCTAAGGACGGACTTGTCAGTTTTCTCATTGTCTGAGGCTCTTTGGACCGGCTGCAGTAGAGTTTTTGGAGGTAGAGCCATCACCCAGTCCAGCA
This sequence comes from Sinocyclocheilus grahami, assembly GCF_001515645.1. NCBI lineage: Eukaryota > Metazoa > Chordata > Actinopteri > Cypriniformes > Cyprinidae > Sinocyclocheilus > Sinocyclocheilus grahami. The sequence continues at coordinate 2,215,062 of NW_015505297.1, read as the reverse complement.
AGCACAGCAGCAGAGACACAACCAGCTGGAAAGATATAAAGTAAAATAAATACAATTATCATCAAAATTATTAAAAAATAAATGCTTTCTATTTTGATATATTTTAAATTGTAGTTTATTCCTGGCAAAAAAATAATAAATTTTCAGCAGCCATTACTCCAGTGTTAAGTGTCACATGATCCTTCTAAATCATTCTAGAAATCATTCTAATACGCTGATTTACTGCTCAAGAAACATTTCTTATTATCAGTGTTGAAAACAGTGCTGCTTAATATTTTTGATGAAATAGTGGTACATTTTTATTTATTTATAATTAATTTAAAATAGATTTTTTTGGTAACAAAGTCTTTACTGCCACTTTTGAGATATATATATATATATATATATATATATATATATTCAGGTGTACACCTTTATGATATGTCAATCAATCTGGTGACCACTTTAAAGAAACAGTACACCCAAAAATGAAAACTCAGCATCACTCTCATGTCACCCAAAACCGGTATGACAATTTCAGCCTCTTTCTCGCACAAACCCATCAAATTGCTTCAGAAGACTTATAATGTAGCAAACACATTGTTTAGTTGCTTTATAAAGCATTTCTTTTTTAGTAAGAACAGGAAAATTACTTGATGTGTTGCATCTACTGTAGATAGGACAAACTGTTCTGTTTTTAGGTGTACTTTCTCTTTAATAAAAACCATTATGAGCTGCTGGTTGAAAAAAAAGCATTTATTTCACACGTACACGTGTTCTTTCATTGTGTTGGGATACATACCCTCTTATCCAACTCATGAGGGGAAGACTCTGTGGCTGGAAGAAGGTAAGTGATGGTTGCAATAAGCACCTACAAAGCAGGAAATTAACATTAGTATCTATTTAACAAATCCAAACCAACTTAAAATTCAGCTTACTTGCACTGTGACTGACTTTACCTCCACTATTTTCTTTGGAGTGTCTGGCGGGAATTTCTGCAGTTCGTCCACATAATTTATGAGCAGGTGTAGAATGTCAGAGGCCACCAAGGCAACGGTTTTATTTGAGAACTGGAAGGAAGGTATTAGGGGTTAAAATGGAGGCAATCGGCAACTTTAATGTGCTCAGACATGTGTGGAGGAAAACTGCAAAATTGTGTCGTGGGCCTCATCTGAGCTGATTAAGACGGGATGAGTCTTTGCCTAATTCTGCTTCATGGAACGCACCCAAAAGAGAGAGACCCTCATGTCTAACCCTCCACTGACACCAGATTCTCCAAAAAGCCAATAGAATTGACCCGATCACAAACAGACTTTTCTGATTGGACCAGAGTTTGAGTATGTGTCTGTTGGCCCTAGCCTTCATTTCAGACAGAAATGTAATAATTCCTTGAAGTCTCTGAAGCGTGCATTCTTCAGTGGATTAGCCTTCTGTCTGTGAGAAGCAGAGAAGCCAAACATGTTGACGGTCCAGATTTAGGAAGGCTGGTAGGGGTGGGTGCAGGGAGTATGGAATAATCTTCTTCTGGATGAACAGAACACACTTGTGCCAGTGCAGTGAGCCCAGGCATCAGGAACGGCTTCAGAAGACTCAGGCCAAGGGCAATGCCATAATTTCTCTGCTGTGCTCACTTACAGTACATTGCCAGTGAAGGTTCTTTTACAACACAGATGCTTCTATTCGGTTTATAATCAATCTTTAACAGCAGAATATATGTACATTTTGTTGTATAACCAAGCATCCGTTACCTTGAGAGTGACACAGATGACATTGAGCGCTTCTTTGATCTGCGGATGCTGAGTGCCATGAACCAGCTCTTCACAGAGCCAAATACCCAGACTACAGAGAGCCACAGACCTGAAAAAACAAAACAAAAAACAAAGATATAAATGTAATTTAAAATAAATTGATAACTTCCAACACATTTAAATTAAACATCAAACATTTTACAAATGCACAATCTCGTGCTTTAGATATGTAGATGTTTTTGTGCTTTAGATATGGAAATGTTTACAATGTGACAAGCAAAAACATTAAAAGCATTACTTTAATTTACTTTTTTAATTTATTTTTATTTTCATTCTGTCTTTACAGTCACTTCTGATCAACTGAATGTGTACTTGCTGAATAAAAATTTCAGATTTTCTCTTAAAAAAAAAAACAAAAAAAACTTTTTCCACAGAGTTATCAAGCCCCCTTCTAATGACTTGAGCCACATCAGGATCCACAGTAATCCTATTGAGTCCTGGATTACTTTAAATGACACTGCTCCTAATCTGTCGAGATATGACCAGACACTCCGCACCAGTCTAAAACTGACCATAATGAAAAACTTTTTCCACAGAGTTATCAAGCCCCCTTCTAATGACTTGAGCCACATCAGGATCCACAGTAATCCTATTGAGTCCTGGATTACTTTAAATGACACTGCTCCTAATCTGTCTAGATATGACCAGACACTCCGCACCAGTCTAAAACTGACCATAATGTACAGAGTTTTTAATCTGTCTGGCATGGGGTTTGCTTGCTTCATTTAAAATAATAAATCTAACAAGGAGGAAGCACTGACCTGGAAAACACAAGACCATTCCAATAACAAAAAATAAAAAATAATACATTTAGAACTATAATAATACATTCCTGACGCAATAAACTATACAAGCCACATAAAGGGATCAATTAATCAATTATACACTCATCTGTTAAAATTAGATTTATGTTTATGGAATTGGTATGATGCACTTTAATGCACAATGTTTTCTGTCTGCTGCTGTATGCTCTGGATTATTTGAGTGTTTGTGTTAGTGACATTCACGTTTACAGTATCTTTTTTTGTCATAACCAACCTGACCTTTTGTCCTCTGGTTGAAATTTTATTGGTGACATTTCATACTGCTTGATTTAGTTACTACAGTAGGTAGTAATGCCTATTACCGCCGCCGTGAGGACACAGTCACATGTGAAACTTGTTCTTGAATTCACCACCATGTGGCACATAGGGACATTTGACACCATTGCCCAATAAAGATGGAATTGTTACACTTTAACTTGTAAATAAAGATAAAAAATAATTAGTGGTAATATTACAATAATTGGCTAATAAAGCATTATGACATTTGATCTCAAATTACTCATCATAATGCTCCGGCTATCTGACCACTGTAACAGTGAAATATTACAGTGATGGCACTGCTTGAAGTGTGCTGACTTTTTATTGTACAGTACCAGCCAGTATTAACTTTGAATGTTTAGATTACATTTAAAGAGGTGTGCATTATGCCATAAAAAATAAAACGATAGAAAAGGTAGCTTATTATTAGGAAGATTTTGAGTGTTATAGGCTAGGCCTAGTTCTAACACATATTTTGGCACTATTGTCACATATGAAAGGTTTGAAACTTACATTCAATCATTTGTTGATGCATTTCAGCATTTCACGTATACTTATTCATTATCTGTCCTTTTTTTAAATGTATTGCAGGTTTTCATATAGAGTCATATTCCTTGTGTGATTTGATGTAAAATGAGGAATACAAAATATGATTTGAAGTTTCGCCGTGCGGGAGATCCGTCCAAAATGTAAAAAATAAAAAATGAATTAGACAACACAACTTAAGAATTTTGTCATTTAATGAGATATGTATTACATATTCATTTACATGTTAGCCTTTTGTGAAGATTCTTTTGCAGATGTGTGCAGATTTGACACATTTCTCTAAATGACAGAAAACAACGGCTGATTCACAACTTTTGTTTCCAAGCGCAGAAATCAGGTGCATTTAAGCTTTGTGGTGTCCAAAACTGATGAATTATATTCACAATAAGCTACAGAATACATGTAAGACTCAAACTATTAAGGGCTAATAATGACAGTAAGACGTTAATAATGAATGAGCGCGCTTTGGATCATTTTTAAGAAATTACTTAAAAAAAATTATCTGCATGATGCCACGGATTATTTTTATTATTGCGAAGTGAGACGAATGAAGAGCGTGTCTCTCTTGTTGCTTTGTTTTATTTTGTTTCATGAGAGATGCGGAGCGTCCGTGATAGAGAGAAAGAACTGGCTGAATGAGACAAGCGTCTGCAAGAGAGACATTTTCATTTTTAACTTTTAATTGTACGTGGCAACCAGTGTTGGGGAAAGTACTTTTAAAAGTAATGCATTACAATATTGCGTTACTCCATAAAAAGTAACTAATTACGTTACTTAGTTACTTTTTATGGAAAGTAATGCGTTACGTTACTTTTGCATTACTTTTCAAATCTGGACAGGGCTTGCTTGTTTGTTTTTAAAATAAAAAAAAGTTATATTTTTGGCAAATATAAAAGTCTTTTCACACCAAAAGTGAAATGAATAAGCCTCAGGCTGAAGCGAAAGCAAATTTACGTCCGTACAGTAGAATGCAGAAGAAGAAATTTCAACACACTTCAGCAATAAAGACACAAATGTTTGTCTAGAGTAATTTGTGCTTATTAGTGGTTGAACTGGATCATCGAAGGTCAGAAGTAAAGACATCGGTTAATAGAATGGGATTAAATACATAAAGGATATTTGTGTTGTTTAACATTTAATTATTGCAGGTTTGCATCATATTCTGAGTTGCATTATTTTTATTCATTTTGAGGAATACAGAATCTGTTTTCTCTTTTTTTGTGAGTGAGATGAATTAATGCATATTCATATTTATTTTAGAACTACAGTAACATCTTCTGATTTCTCTCAACATGGGACAGGAGAGCTGTCGATCAATAAAAAGAAAAAAGAAAAAAAAAAGTAACTTGCGTTACTTATTTGAAAAAGTAACTCAAGATATTCTCTTGTAAATTAAAAAGTAATGCGTTACTTTACTGGTTACTTGAAAAAAGTAATCTGATTACGTAACTCGCTACCCCCAACACTGCAGTTCTTGTGGCAATACAAATGTAAAAATATATTGCAGTAATAAGAATGCTGTATTTCTCATTTTACATCAAATCATGCAGTGAATACATGCAAACCTATAATAAAACTATCCCGAGACATCATGTACTTATTTTTAGTTTCAGTATTCTTCTTAAAAAAATTAATTTTATATTTCAGAAAAATACTATTTAGTTATTATTTTTCTTATTTTAGTTTTGTCATTTTAGTCATTTATATAAGGAATGTAGCATTCTTACATGAATGCAGAGATAAATGTTGCCTATTTCTATAATTATTATATTGATTTAATTATGTTTTTTTAATGTTGAAATGTAATATTGTTGTTGATACGGTTATCACTGTCAATCATCTCAAATTTTGTGAGTGCTAATTTAACAGATAGGCTACACTCCTGCATTTAAATGAAGCTGGTTGCGTTTAAAAAAAGCTCATTCTGGTTGAGTACCATCTTTACATATAGTATTTTGCAATCAGTAAGGACAGGCAAATTATTTAATGTGACACACCTAGCTAAGATGACATGTTTTTTCCCCACACTTTTTTATTTAGTGGAGGGATAGAAGAGGAAATGATGTGGAGAGTGTGGGGGAATGGGATCAGGAAACGCTGCGAGCCAAATTCAAACTTGTGTCGTTTACCTAAGCACCACAGCACAACATGTCAGAGTAAATGTGGTAACAAGTCACAGTTTTGACTAGGACAAGGTGTTTGAGTTCAGGGCTTGTACCTCGCTGGTGCAGAAGGCTCATCTCTGGCAGAGGTCAGGATATGCTTGATTATATGCTCCTGAAACAGAAAAACAAAACAATCACTGTTAACGGGGTCATATCATACTTTATTTATTTATTGTTTCTTTAAAGTTTTTGGTGAATTTCACACTTTTAAAAGCCCTAAAAATAAAAACATAATTAAAAGTTTTAATATGCATATAATTAAAAAAAATGAGATACTAGTAAACATCTAATTTAATACAATGAAGCATAATCGATATACATCACGGTCAAAAGTTTGCAGTGTAAGATATTTGAAAGTCTTTTAGGGTCACCAAGGCTGAATTTAAACAATTTAAATAACGGTTTTCTATGAAAGCTTGTTTTTAACTTCAATTTTGAATTTTTTTCTCAGAGAAAGGTTTTTGTTCTGAGAAATAAAAAGTGAGATAAGTTGCAATAACCTTTTTATTTTTTTATCCTGTGGTGGAAACAAGCTTCAAGTTCCACAGTTGTCTGTTTTAACTTATTTTAAAATGTAATTAATTCTAGTAATGACAAATCTGAATTTTCAGCAGACATTAATCCAGTCTTCACATGATCATGAACAATTCTTTTTATCAATGATGAAAACTTGCTGCTTAAGATTTTTATGGAAAGGTGACACTTTTTTTTCCTTTGATGAATAGAAAATTCAAAAGAACAGCATTTATTTGAAATAGAAATCTTTTGCAACGCTATAAATGTCTTTACTGGCACTTGTGATCAATTTAATATGCCCTTGCGTCAGAACAAATAGACAATTCTGAATGGCAGTCAATGAAAATACAGGGTGCATAAAATCCTGTTCAAGGAACCGGCGACTTCCTGATACTGATCAATTTCATTCTATCTAGAGAGTGTCAGATAATATGTACCCATTTCTTAGCCACTCAGACTTTCACACAGCACATTCGCTCACAGAAACATACACAACACTGCACACACTCCTACCAGAGACACAGATGCACAGAGTGAGATAATGCAGACAGACAGACAGATAATGATCAGAACCGCTCACAACACTCAAAATCTGACATAAAACCAGCAATCTGGCAACTCGGAACGTGACATATCCAACCATCTGGAAAAGAAGCATCTGCCCGCGCACACACACGCACAGAAAAAGGATCACGTTAACCACCGTCTTGTCATTCATGGCCTGCTCCTGGTTATCAGATGCCACCATGCGAATTTCTGCCACGGACGCCTCCCCGCATGGCATTAGCTCCTTACCGTCGCTCGGAACAACACAATAACAACAGCCCTACGGAGCTTGGGTCAATGCAGCTTGCATTGCTGATCGCCCATTAGCACATTAGAGTCGGCAGGAACAATTACAGGAGATTTCCCTGCACTCTAAACAACCGTTGGAGTGGCATACATTCAGCCACTTGGATCTGCAAAAGGGCAGGCGGTGGATCAGAGGTTAAACACAGACTACAGATATAAGCACATAAGGAAGTCCTGATTGAAGGCTGGTGGTTGAATGTAGCCCCATGATATCAGAGATTATTTTTAGGAAAGATGCACAAAATCGCATATTTTCCAATTATTAGTTGATGGTTTGTCAGAACAACCAGTCAGTTCAAAAGCTTTTCTCAGACTAAAGTGCAACAGTTTTGGTTCGCATGGTATGGATTATAAATATTTATAGTGAATAATGAAAAAAATCTAATAATAAAAATGATATTATTATCAATGCACTATTATATTAATTGGTCAAAACATTTGTCCTATATATATATATATATATATATATATATATATATACATATATTAAATAATTAAATAAAAAAAATTATTAGAATTATTAATAAAGTTCATATATAAATAAAACACTTAAAATGTGTAGATAAATAGCCTCACTAATCCATCCATGCGTCCTGACCCATCAATATTTTTTTTTCTTGGGGCAGGTTGTGATACCTTGACATCTGTGAATTTCGTCATGAGGATGTCAGCTGTTGTAGGGTGCAGGGCGGGAAGTTCACTGTACAAGTTTGGGAGGCACACCAGGGAGCCCAACAAGATCTGAGCCTCCACCCGTGGAGCCTGGGAGAAAGACCAAGAAAAGAGAAAGACAAAAGCAATTAACAACAGCTACAAAGTCACATTGGGTGTAACATTTGCAAACACATGTGCATATATGTTAACACATGTAGAGGCAGTGATATCTGCAAGTAGTTCGGTTGTTTCTCACATTGAGGGACGAGCAGGCAGTTACACGGCTCGCTGCCACTATAAAGTTCAGGATGAGCATTGTGGCTCCCGGAAGACCAATAGAGAAGAATCGTGGTGAGCAGTGCTTAATGATGGTGTTCACAATGTCCTGTAAGGCAAAGAGAAAGAGGTCAACACAAAAGTTTTGAACAAAGTTGGCAATCCACATGGAGACCAGGTACACACAAACACACCTGGTCTTGATGAAGCAGGCCGCAGTGCATGATGTTGTAGAAGTGCGTAAGGAAGTCAGAGTTGGGTGAAACATCCTGTCTTCTCTTCATTATCTTACAGATGAGCTTATAGGCGTGGAGTTTGCCCTGCTTATAGCGTTCACCCAACATAGTGGCCTGCACACAGACAGCACAAAACCTTTATGATAGATAGATAGATAGATAGATAGTAGGGGTGTAACGATACGTGTATCGTGTACTGAACGGTTCACGGGCAAATTCCAAATGGAAGTGAACATCCCTATCCCCTTGGAGTGGGGACTTTGGAGTGAGCAGGGCATGTGCGTGCCATTATGTAGTTAGGGTTAGGGTTACTGTTACACCGCGTACTGTTACACCCCTAATAGATAGATAGATGATAGATAGATAGATAGACAGACAGAGTGAACAATAGACAGAACGACAGATGGACAGAACTAATAAAGTATGCATAAAAGTCAACTATGTCTTTGCCATTCAGATAAACAGTAAAGGTAAAATATTGCTAAACTCACTTTGAAAAGCCAGGGAGTCAGAATCCGCAGAGGTGGAATCAGATCTGGTGGGGGTGGAGACGACTGGTTGTCAAGGGAAATCCCGAGATTGTCTCTGATCTACAGGGACGGAAAAAAACACAGAGACATTAGGACATTTTTCAACTGGAATTTGATTAGTTACGGCACTGTAAATCATCCTTTCAGGGCACTCTGAAGGACTCTGAGTGTCTGTGTTCACCTTGGCCAGGTTCTGCCAGAGCTCGCAGAGGTAGTCAAAGACCTGTGCATGGATCTCAGGGTCCTTGATGGAGTTGACATCTCCCAGAATGCCAAGCATTCTCCTCCACATCACTGTGGCAACATCAGCGTGCCAGCCGGTCAGAGTGCCGCCAGCCATTACACTACAGTCCTCTGTGGGAAATTCGCTGGTTTCTGAAATGTGCAATAAAGCAGGTTCATTGCAAAGATGTTAAAGATGCAACAGATAGCATACTAGCTTGCATATTCCTAGCTAAGTATGTCAGTCTATCTATCTATAAATTACCAAGGTCATCAGGGGTCTGCAGCACAGAGTGGTGCATTTTCTCATCCAGCTGCAAGTCTTTATGCTGGACGTGTTCGGAAGTCAGCGTGGCAGGGGACGGCGTCTGCGATCGTGAACCTCCCAGAGAGTGCATTGGAGATGCGCTCTCAGAACCTGAGGAAATATCAAGCACATCATCTCTTAGATCGCTAAACAAGACGACAAAGAATTGTGTCGTAATGTTCCACTGACAGTAATACAGCATACGGGAACAGTGTGACTGATACCAGAGTATTTTTTAGCATGGAATCAAGCAGCAGATGCTTTTACCCAAAGAAAGTTTCAGTACACTTAACATGTAAAATGTTCATTAGTTAAGCTAGTTTGGATAGTTTTGGGTTTACCAAAGAACACCCTATAGTGTTCTTGAAAATAAAGGTTAGAGATTATGCTGTTCATGTGGACTGAAGTACGGTATGCAATCGGAATGATAGCAATCTGGGTTAATTGCCTGAGGGAACCACTACTGATGATGAATTATTTGACTTTTACAGTATAATACATTTCTCATTGCTGCTGGTCTCCGCAGAAATTATGTTGGGTGAGCAGATCACATTTCTTTACATTACTTGCAATGCAACTATGACAGATGTGTCGTTCTGTGTATGTTAAGATTTGAAACAAAAACTTGAATAAAAAAGTCTTTGGTCTGTAGTCAAATAGTACAGTTTTGAAAATGAATAAAAAATGGATTGTTAGGTATCTGCAAATTTTTTGATAATCAAATTTGAGACTTTTTGTCAGTCACAAGAGTTTCATGTTGAATTAAATGCCAGATACAGTTTATTGCATTAAAATGTATTTAATTAAATCATTACCTTTTGAAGTTAATAATCACAAACCATATTGTGATTTTCTGTCTTTCCGTCCCCCCAAAAAAGAAAGACCTCTTAAAATGAAGACTTTTGTTATCAATTTAGAACAGTTGCGTACAGTTCATAACCTACCACCTTTCAGTTACCAGTCCACTACACCCTGCTGTATGTGAGTGTGAGAGAGCGTACCAGTAATGGTGACGGTGTCAGCAGACAGGCCATGCTGACTGAGGCTGCTGGTCTCAGAGTCGATGTGGAGTGTTGTGAGACTGGAAAGCTCCTGCTCCTCTGCGGTCTGACCTGCTCCTTCCAAACTATCCTGATCCACAGAGGCCACAGCACACGTTTCAGGGGGGAAGCTGAAATCTGCAGACAAACACTCAATCATTATCAACCTCTTACTTGTCTCTTTCTTGTACTGGCTTGTCTCTTTCAATTCAACCTAAACTACTTACTTTCAAACTTTTTGTCATATTGAAAAGCATTGAAGGAATCTGATTGGCTGTCAGAGCTTATGAGGTCACTTCCACTGGCGCTAACTGGGGACGTCCACTCAGAGGGCACACCGGGGTCGTCTGCAGGACGCATGGTGTTCTGACGGTTCAGGAGCTCTGGTAGATCTTTGGGGATTTCCAGACTTCCTGGGCTACTGCCACGTCTCGTCATGCCCTAAAAAGAACATAATATACATTAAAAATAATATACGATAATATACAACACCAGAATCAAAAATTTATTATTTCGTTTTAAGCATTATACAGCAACTAGCTGACATGTGATACTTGTGTATTAGTATATTTGTTCATTTGTTTACAAATATTATGATATATCAATTTAATGCAATCATTTAGTGTGATTAATTATAAAGAAAATAATGCCTTAAAAATTATGACATGTATGAACATTTCTTCAATTTTTCTACCATCTGAGCAGTTCAAGTTTATATAGAACTATCCTTTAATTAGATGAAGTTTCAGACTCTATGCATACTGAATGTTTGCACGGACATACAGAAGTGCTTCTGGCCCTCAGTCTTTCCTGAATGAACTCATCCATGAGGTCACTGACATTAGGGTTGCTGCTGCCAGCATCATTGGACATGGGTCTCATCTTCGGCGTCAGCTCATCTTTATTGGCTAAGAAAACAGGCACAGAAAGGCACATCAGTACTTTTACTGGGACCTCCCAAAATGTGTGAGTGCAAACACAGATGATATAGCAGAATGACATGTACTAACTGACTCCCTCTTTGTAGTGGTGTCTGACTCTCTCTACAGCAGTTGAATATAATTATGAATGAGATTATTTGAGTTTGGGGACAGTGAGTAAATAAACACATTTTTCTTAAAAAGGACAACAGTGGCATTAAAGGGTTAGTTCACCGAAAAATGAAAATTAGCCCATGAATTACTCGCCCTCAAGGCATCCTAGGTGTACATGACTTTCTTCTTACAGATGAATCCAGTCGGAGTTATATTAAAAATTGTCTTTGATCTTCCAAGCGGTTTAATGGCAGTCAGTGGGTGTTGCAGTTCATCAGTCCAAAAGAAGTGAAATAAAGCTCATCCATCCATAATAAAAAGTGCCTCACATGGTTGCGTGGGGTGAACAAAGGCCTCCTCTAGTGAATTAGTGCATTTTTGTAAGAAAACGTAATAATAAATTTAACCCTAAAAGGGGTGACGTATCCTGGGGGATACAAACATTTGAGAAGCTGTGGGGAGAAGCAGTGAAAGCGTAGGTCTCATTTCTTGGTTTCATCTTGAAAGGGTGTTTGTTGTGAATATTTAGATGAGGTGACTTTTGTTTCTCCATTCTTTGCTTAGCTCACTGGCAGCATTTAAACCGGCATGGTTTAAATAGTGGGAAATCTACTCACCCTCCGATAAAAGTTGATCTAGTTTACATATTTACACACGTTGGAAGGGACTTACCCGTTTAAAAAGCTGTTGTTCAGCATTAGCTTATTAGGTTTACATTTAAATTGTATAAATTAAATGCTTATATTTTTTGTAATCTGTCTCTAAATGTTTGTATCTCCGGGGATACGTCACCCTTTTAGGGGTGTAAATCAAGATATAAAACATACATAGACTGTGTGACTTTGTGGCTTGTGTTTTAGAAAATCTAATCTTTTTGTAATCTTGACAAAACGCATATCGTTGGAAAGGTTTGACGGTCAAGATTTCATATTTGGTGACTGTTTTGTAATAGATGTGATATTGTGACAGAAAATGATTGATTTGTGACAGAAAACTGCATTAGAAAAATTCAATAGAGTTTGTGTGTAACCCAGTGGTTACTTTTGGTATAGTGCCCAAAGAAAATCTCACAGGAACCACAGTTTTTGTGATACCAACTTCAAGTTTGGAACATAAATTGGTTAGACATATGGCTTTGATTTTATAGCAATTTTAGAGTGCAACATATTTGATAAAATATTTTGTATAAAATAAAAACAATTAGTATACTACATTATCTTTACTGTAAACTTAAACTTTTATAACTTTTTTATACTTTCTTTTTTAAAAATGCTTTCACTTCAGCAATAATCTGCTATGTGTCTTCTGTACTCCAAAACATTCAGGAATCACAACCATGCTGTAAGGAGCATTGATAAACAAGTGTTCTGTTTCCATTGAATTTATACCCCCAAAGGAGCAACGTATCTTGGGGGATACAAACATTCAAATCAAATATAAGAGTCAAGTTTTGAAAAAAAATCATGAAATTGTATTATTTGAGTCCCAATAATATGGAAAATAGCATTAAACAAATTTTCTGATGTCTTTTTATGGGTTTGCCATTTTTAGGGTTAATCACGAGAGGTTTTCCCTTTTTAGGGTTTTCACGAGACTCACCGGCGCATGCGCAACGCCGACATCTTACGTCATCCTCCCGGAGCTGCCTCCGTGTACAACTGTTGGCGCAAGCTAGATTAAAGTGATTATTACGTTTTGAATATGGATATTTTTCTTACAAAAACGCATCTATTCGCTACAGGAGGCCTTTGTTCACCCCCGGAGCCGTGTGAGGCACTTTTTTATTATGGATGGATGCGCTTTATTTCACTTCTTTTGGACTGATGAACTGCAACACCCACTGACTGCCATTAAACCGCTTGGAAGATCAAAGACAATTTTTAATATAACACCGATTGGATTCATCTGAAAGAAGGAAGTCATAAATGCCTAGGATGGCTTGAGGGTGAGTAAATAATGGGCTAATTTTCATTTTTTGGGTGAACTATCCCTTTAAGTTTTTTTGCTCATGTTTAACATTTGCCTCTTTTACATCAGCTTTTTTCTTTTTGACACAACGGCAACCTGTTCACATTCACTAAATAAAATATATGTACACTAAAGCATGTATGTACACTACAGTTCAAAGGTTTGGGGTCGGAAAGATTTTAAAAATATTTTTGAAAGAAGTCTCTTTTTATCAAAAATGCAGTAAAACAGTAATATTGTGAATTATTACAATTTAAAATAACTGTAATTTAATAATGCATTTTAAAATTTAATTTATTCCTATGATGGAAAAGCTGAATTTTCAGCATCATTACTCTTCAGTGTTATGTGATCCTTCAGAAATCTTTTTAACATGCCGATTTGCTGCTCAAGGAAAACAGTTGTTGGAATTGGAAACTGCTTCATATTTTGAGAACCATGATTACTTTTATGTTCAGGATTCTTAGTTCAAAAGAACGCATTTAAAATAAATTATTTTATATTTGATTATTTAATGTATCCATTAATTATTAATTTCTTTCAAAAATAAATAAAAAGAAAAAAAATCTTACTGACCCCAAACGTTTGAACAGGAGAAAATGTTTTTCGTATTATGGTAAAAATTTAATCTTGCTTCACCAAACAAATTCAACAATCAGCTAAAATTAGCATGAAACCAAATAATCACGGATGTGATGCTTGAATCTACAATATTAATAAATAAAATAGTTTGTGGAGAAAAAATGAGCGAATGAAACTCAGCACTATTGCCCTTTAAACACAACCAAAATCCTTTCACATTAAACGCTAAACCAGAACACGTCAGGAAAAACTAAATCTTTAATGGGAGCCAACCACAAAACTGATTTCATCCAGTGAAGCGATGCAGTTACTCACAGTTCATGCAGTCTCAAACCGAGACAGACAGAGAGAGAGAGACAGAGCAAACCCTGGAAATCCAAACCTAGGAGTTAGTGAGCCTTTATGTTAACTGAGGTTAAAGTGAGACAGCAGTGAGTATGTTAGAGGAGCCACCCACAGCAAGACGAGGCAGCCTTCATCCCAAAGCAAAGGGTTAGGTAGCCACTGGTTAACAACAAATTATATGAACACGGCAGCACAACAAGGTGGGGCCGTGACTTTGGGCATTTCGGTACTTCTAGAAGTCTAGTTAGTTTAGACTACAAGCTGTGTTTAAGTCATAAGGGCCCTGATTAACTAATAGCTTTGTGCAACTGAACTGTCCACAGGAGCCTCTCTAAGGTGATTCCTGTTACTACACTACAGGAAGGCTGGCAAGCTTTTAACACAGTACCACAAGAAAACAGTGCTATTTGAGTGATATGGCCATACAAAATGTTGCAACTAAACCAACTGTATTGTTACAAATTTTTATCACTCTTAAATGAAAATTCTGTCATCATTTATGCATTCCTATGTTGTTCCAAACATTGTATATCTCAAAAGATTATATAGGGTTCAGAGTGCTTTCTCTCATAACGGGAAACTGTTGAGCTTCAAAAATGACATCATACAAGTAGTGGTGTGTGATATATATTGTCTACAATAATATAATTGTTGTTTTAACAATGTGCAAGCTAAAACTATCAACTATGTCACTCACTTTGCAAAAAAACATGCCTTAAAGCAGGAGTGTCAAACTCAGTTCTTGGAGGGCCGGAGCCCTGCAGAGTTTAGTTCTAGCCCTGCTCCAACACACATACCATAGTTTTCAAATAAGCCCGAAGGACTTGATTAGTTGGATCAGGTGTGTTTAATTAGAGTTGAATCTAAACTCTGCAGGGCTCCGGCCCTCCAGGAACTGAGTTTGATACCCCTGCCTTAAAGAGTCCATGCGTTCACTGCATTATGCAGCATTATTAGAATAGTTAGAATGCCAACGAAAATGGTTTAGAACAAAGCTGGAGCAGAATTGTTGCACAACGGTTTCTTTATTGAATGAATTATGTCTATGAATGAATCATCTGAATGACTGATTCAATTACTTTTTTTTCACTTAATTGTTTTTTGTTCATATTTAAAGTCATTAAAACTTTTAAATAATATCAATGCAATATATATTAAAACAAATATTCTATACACACATACAATTGTAATTGCAGTGCAAATGTATTCATGCTACTTCTTTATATTTAAAGTCTTCATGTTCTTCATATTTAAAGTGTCATTTAATAACTTTAATTAAAAAACATTTAATTTTAGTTAACTTTTCAGTATTAATTTTTTTCTACACATACATACATATACAATCTGTGCAATTATACCATCACATACCATACCATAGGGGGGAAGTCGTGGCCTAATGGTTAGAGAGTCGGACTCATAACCCAAAGGCTGTGGGTTCGAGTCTCACACCCCTATCATATGACATAGAAAACCTAATTTTAAGGAGGGTTTTTTTTAAAGCCCAAATTACTGTTATAAAAAAGAACACTCAGGAAATTTCGCTAAACAACATGGTTATAAAAAATGAGAGAATTATCATTTTTGGGTGCACTATTTTTTTAAAATGACATTATTAAGAATTGTATAGATTAAAACACATAACATTAGGTTATATTAAAGATCACTGTGTTTTATGAATGTGTCGGTGAGCATGTGTGTGCATGTACATGTGTGAGAGATTGACAGAGGGCGAGGAGGTAGGCATGAGGTCGCATGCAGCATCCAGGGGAAGAGGGGCAGCAGAGATTAGGTCCCAGAAGCTTGAGGAGGGGGGAAGCCATCCCACAGGTAGGGGACCGTTGGTCTTTTGGGAGTCTTTTTTTTTTTTGGAATTGAGCTACTTTGAAAGAAAATACAAAAAGAGGCTTCAATTCAATTCGCATTCATAAACTCAAACAGTCACAAGAAGAGAGAGAAAAAAAGGGAAAACGCACAGGCGCTTTGGTCACATTTTTCATGTCTTCCATGTTGACACTGAGCCGACCAAGTCCTCACCTGATGTTTTTCTTCCAAAATAGCCCATTACGTGAGTGTACAGGTCCTTCAGGTGAGCCTCGGTGGCGGGCGTTTTGCTGTAATGCTGGGGCGACGCTGCCTGGGCCTTGGGTTTGGAGAGAGCATGGACCATAGACTTATACACCCCGCCCAAGAGCGCCACCTGCTGCTGCCGTGACGGGCTGCACCCTGACTCCTGAGACCTAGAGCGGAACCCCCGTGGGCGGAGACTTGGGCGGCTGAGTCGGCCGCGTCTAGCCCCACTGATGGAGCCTCTCTCCCGATCGACCGCCTCGCAACAGGTGACCCCCTCCCCCACGCCCTTCGCCGCTGCCCCGCTCGCCCCAACCGAGTGGCTGCTGAAGTGGCCGAGACGGCGGAGACGGATCTTCCAGTGCGCCCCTTTGGGGTCCAGAGGGTTGTGAAACTGCACAGACTCTGTGGATGGGCGGAAGCTGACATGGACACCACCACTGTGGCGTTTATTGGGATCAAGGTGGGATAGTTTGGGCCTGGGTGCAACCTGGGAAGCCTGCGGACTAAACTCGCTCTCACTAGCCCTGTCCGTGGCATTCTGGCGGTGTAGCTGCGTGACTTTGCTGCCCTCTGCTGGTTGCGTACTAACACTCAAATCCCAATCACATTCTTCTAAACACTCATAAAAACTCTTCTCGCTTTGTTCCATCTCTTTATCCCATTCTAATCCCCACTTCCCCCAATCCCCACTTCCCCCAAGCTGCACCTGCCTGTTATCTGCACCTGCTTCCACCTTCACTTCCTCCTTGCTACAAAACTCCCTAAAAGTGCTGAAAACGTCCTCCTCCCCTTCACCCTCGTTTTGATTGCTCGAGGCCGCTGCTGGACAGGACCAATCAGGGATAAAGGGGGGTTG
The DNA here is from genome assembly GCF_001515645.1 of Sinocyclocheilus grahami. Taxonomy (NCBI): domain Eukaryota; kingdom Metazoa; phylum Chordata; class Actinopteri; order Cypriniformes; family Cyprinidae; genus Sinocyclocheilus; species Sinocyclocheilus grahami. Next base: position 2,197,994 of record NW_015505297.1, on the reverse strand, counting down.
CTGCCCCGGCATCTGGCAGAGATGGTCATAGATGCTTTCGCCCACCTCCAGGGATGCCTGGCTGTCGGGGGGTTGGTGTGGCTCAGTAAGCTGGTGTGGGGTTGGGGAACTGTGTGGGGACTCAGAGGTGGTGGTGGTGGTGGTAAAGTGGGAGGAGTGAGAGGGACTGTCAGAGACAGGAAGTGCACCTTTGACCCGTTCTGCGATGAAGGGCTCCATGATGTCAGAGGTGCTGCTGCTGCGGGGGAGAGGGGGCTGCTCCAGCTCACCGGAGGCGGAAAACACCTCAGACGATGGGGTCTCCTCACTTTGAGAGCAGTGGCGGATCCGTGGCCCACGCTGGACCATGGGAGGTTCCTCCAGGTCTGAACACGAACAGATATGTATCAATCAGCACTTTTAAGGATGCAAGTGTAATTATGCATTAATATGGTCAGTAATATTATCTTAAAGACACAAGTTAAGCAACAAATCTTAAAATTTCAGATACCTAAGAGGTGATAAAAAGACCTAGAGTATTATCATATTAACTGATGCACATTTTACATGCAAAAAAACATGCATACATAAAACACAATTAAAATCTAATTACATTTCAAAATGAATCTCAAGTTGCTCTAGACAAAAATTATGATGAGCAAATGCAGACAAAGGTAAATCCTGTAGAGGGTATTTTTCTCAAAAGTTCTGGGTGTGAAGTGGGATTATACTGGATGAATGGTTATGCAAGAAGGATAATAGTGTAGATTCTCAAAGACGAGGAAAAGCAACCAGTACTACAGACAAAAATGCACACATGCAGGACTCAACAGGTCTGTTGGGTGAAGTGCACACAAAGAAATGGCTGGGTCATATTCAAACCCAAAATTAAATATATGTATTATATCTATATATAAATACATCAAATATTTAATATTTACAAAAAAAAATTATGACAGGGCAGAGGAAGTGCGCACACATACATATCCATGCACATCCATAGGCCGGGATGCAGTCAGAGGTGAGCGTGCCGATACAGGTGTAGAGGGCTCTACCTGACAGCTCATCAGCTAAGGGAGTGAGGACAGAATCAGGCAGGAGAGGGTGTACGGGGTGGATCAGGACAGGTGCGCTTTTAGCACTGCGGATAAAGGCTGAGGACAGCAGACTGTCCCCCGTAGAGCAACTACGCAGAGCTACAGACCGCGCACACACCCAGAAAGAGAAAAAGAGAAGAACGACAAGAAGATGGAGAGTGTGAGAGAGAAAGGGAAATGAGGCAGAGAGATAAGGGGTGATGAGGAACACAGGAGACAATAGGGAGGAGAAAGAGAGGAAAAAAGAGAAAGTGATGGCAGAAAGCACTGAGCATTACAAAGAAGGTAACGAAGTGACCTTATCAGTGCATATCAGATCAGCACTGACGTACACATGAACATCATGTCACAGGAAAATCTAGACTGTGAACTTTATAGGAGAAACATGACGTGTTATATACATTCCATCATGTTTTGGATGAGTCACAGGGTCAGTAAGATTAAAATCTTTAGTCAGTAAGATGCAGCCTTATGCTTTTTTTTAAGCATAAGGCTGCATTCCTATTTATATACTATGGGCAATATGTAGTCTGCTAGATTAGGTGTTAGGTGACAAGGTATTAATATTTCACAATATAAATTTACATCATCACACAATGCTGAAAACAGTATGTGAAAGCACCCAGATGCTATGCAGTATTCACTACCATTCAAAAGTTTGGGGTCAGTAAGATAAAAAAAAAAAAAAAACCTTTTATACAGTAAGGATGCTTTTAAGTTAAAGAAAAGTTAAAGACACGTAATGTTACAAAAGCTTTCTATTTCAAACCAATGCTGTTCTACTGAACTTTCTATTCATCAAAGAACCCTGAAAAACTGTATTACAATTTTCACAAAAATATGAAGCAGTTTTCAACATTGATGATAATAAGAAATGTTCCTTGAGCAGCAAATCAGCATATTAGGATGATTTCTGAAGGATCATGTGACACTGAAGACTGGAGTAATGATGCTGAAAATTCAGCTTTGCATCACAGGAATAAATTACATTTTAAAATATATTAAAATAGAAAATAAGAGAATTCTTTCAAAAACATTTGAAAAATCTTAGTGACCCCCAACTTTTGAATAGTAGCGTATCATTGTACATCATTGCATGCTTTTTGGGTTAATATTACCCACAATCCCTTGCAATATAAAAAAGGAGTTTGTGAGTTCTATTTTGACTTCAGTTGCAGAAATGCAGAGAGGAATACAGACAAGTATGAACATATTAACAGTAGTAATGAATTTTACAGTAATTAATTGAACTAGGAGCTAATGCACATTGTATGCAACATGTATGTGGAATCAAAAGCAACTGCATTATATTATACTATTTCACAATATACTAAAAAGTGTAATACTGACAAAAAATTGCATGCCAAGTATGCAAATCGTGATGCAGTCTGTGCAGTCACATTTATCACTGTTTGCAGAATTTTTATGGGCGAACCCCAGTCATTTAAATAGAACCACTCAACCTGGAATTTCATGTGAGGATGAAACATTTTCCCCAAGCAGATTTCACAATAGGTTCAACACTGATACACTGTTGACCAACAAAAAGGTTGGTTTGAAAGTGACATCTGTGTAAGCAGTGCTATATTCATCTCTACATTGTTGACAATAGACATTTTGGCAAAATTTTGCCAAAACTTCGCTAATGTGACTGCACCTTAAGAAAGGACATAATTTAACGCAATCATGTTCTCTCCTTGTAAATATCTTCATCTTTGCTCATCTTTGTCTTTCTGAACCAGAGTAAGAGTAATGCAGATACAAACATAAGCAAAGGTTATACAATAAAAAAATAAAAATAGTTTTAAACTGACAGGAAGAGAGGACAAGAAGTGTTTGAAGCACACTCACCCACTGTCTTCTGTCTGACATTGCTTCTGGCCTTCTCGATGCCTGGTGAGCCAGCAGTGGTAGCGCTGCGCTGTCTCATGGCAGCAGCTTGGCCTGGTGGGTCTCGACTCCAGCCTTTGGAGAACGACCTATCCACAGTGATTTTCTGGCACTCATGGGCGCCACCTAGAGGGAGCGAAAGTATCATGTAAACATATGATAGTAGTGTTTTAAAATCTTTCAAATGCTTCAATGGCTTGAGTTTGCATGTTGTGCAACTACCTTAGTCTGTGTGCAAGCATAAAAGTACTCGTGTAATTTTGTATTTCTGTACAAACTCACCTTTGCCTTTGTGTTTCTTCTGCTTCTGTTCACTGAGCTTGTCCAGGGGCAGCTCGTTGAGGTCCAGGCTGTAAAGGTTGCGTGCTAGTACCTTGGTGAGTGTCTCCATGGTGAGAGACCACTCAGTGACCAGCTCCTCCCAGCAGGTGAGAGATGAGAGTACAGACAGCAGGTCGTCCCACAGCTCCCGAGAGATGTACACATTCAGATTCCCTTTGATCCAGGCCACAATCAGAGTCTGAACAGGAAGACAGCCCAAAGTATGGACTACATCAGACACTTCAACAGATGAACTAGAAATAATAATTTTAGGTAATTATTTAAATATTAAATTGTATTTATTAGTATTCTATAAATAAACATAAAAATAGCTTTTATTTTTATGTTTTTAGTTTTAATTTTAGTTTAAAGGGATAGTTTACATAAAATTAAAATTCTTTCATAATTTACTCGCCACCCACTTTATCCAAAGTGTATTTTTTGTGCTAAACACAAAAGAAAATATTCTGAAGAATATTGGTAAACAAACAGTTGCTGATAGCCACTGACTTCCATAGTATTTTTTTTTCCATAGTATTTTTATTGAAGTCAATGGCTACCGTCAACTATTTGGTTACCAGCATTCTTAAAAATATCTTCTTTTGAGTTTAAAAGCTGAAAGAAATTCATAAAGGTTTGGAACAACATGAGGGTGAGTAAATAATGACAGAATCTTCATTTTAAGTGAATTATACCTTTAAGTTTGAGTAATTTATGTGCTTTTGTCTCTTTTATTAGTTTTTGTTTAGCTTTAAATTTAAGTTTTAGTTTTAGTAATTTAGTACTTTTACTAAACTTATTTTCAGTTACTTCCCAAATATTTTTTATACATTAATATGTTTTTAAGTTAAAGTTTTTCCATCTCATTTTTATATTTTATTTTGAAATGACAATGAAAAGAATTGTAATTGTTTTAGTTAACAAAAAAAAAAAAAAAGAAGTGACTATCATAGAGCTGATATCTACTGGCTCTCTGTCCAAACCAGATTTCAAACAGCAAGTCATTTTTCTGTTCAACTGAAAGTGAAATACTGCAAAAAGCTAAAGCACACAACATGTACGATGTGTAGTACGTGGTGAGTGTTTCTGGACCAATGAGAATTCACTATGGGCGGAGCCATCCAAAAATGTCTCCTATTCACAATCGTAGAAACAGCTAACTGAAAAAGAAAAAGAAAACTAACTGCCATGGTGTGTTGGTGGGTGGTACCTGAAAAATGGCCCCCGCCAAACGGCCCGATAAAGTGTTACTCTTCTTCCCATGAGGCATAAAAGATGGAGGCCTCTTCATCACACACTCCGTTACCCTTAGCAACACCAGCAAGATCTGCTCCCTGTGACGAACACAAATAAACTCAGGATGAGCAGATACCGTATTGACCCGACGAAAAATTGAAAACGCGGTCGTCTTATATTCAGGGTCTAGACTTTGACATGTCAATAATACACCCACAACAATAGGTGGCGCCAAATACGCATAAAACAAGTGTGCCATGAAATACGTAATGTAATGCGTGTTGTAAAGATTGCGAGTAAAAACAAAGGAAAAAGAAAACCTTACAGCTGCATGAGTCGTGACTGTCAAGTTAGCCTGATGGGACCAAACTCCCTTTGTGATTTTAAAACGTAAGACAGTACCCAGATTTGAAGACTACAGTAAGATTTAACTTCTACTGTTAATAAGATTTTGGTAGGCTACTATTAGATGGATAGCCTAAATGTCCTAATTCATGTTTTTTTTTGTTTTAATGGTATTTCAAAAAGTGTATATTTTTTAAATGTGATTCTTGGTACATTTTACCAGTTTTTACCATACTTTCAAAACAAAAATTAAAATAGGAAAAATATGCAATATGAAAATAATTGAAGACAAAATGTGTTTTACTGAGAAAAAACAAGATTTGGTTTTTAAAAAGCCTTTTTCCAAAAGGTACATCTGGAAAAAGGGAGGTTGTTTTATAATCAGGGTCGTCTTATATTCGGGCCAATACGGTATTCTCTGTTATATTGTCCTCATTTGTAAGTCGCTTTGGATAAAAGCGTCTGCTAAATGACTAAATGTAATGTAAATATTCCAAGCAGACACCTAAGACCAGATTAATGAATTGGAATGCCATAGTCATCATACCAGGTCTTCTGGTTCATGGTTTCATGCATGACCAGACTGCGGTATATATTGAGCACACGCTTGCACATGTCAACATGCTCTTCCAGAAGTGACTTCAGCTCATTGGCTGCCTCCAGAAAGAAGACGTTAGAGGAGTTGGTGATGAAAACCTGCAAGAAAAAAAAGATTGTAGTGGGGAACTGAGACTGGAAGGAGAAATGTTTCACAAATTTTCCCATGAACTGAACTCTGCTTCATCCAAAAATAAATAAGTAAATAAACAGTCTTGCTATTTGACATGCAAAGCTATGTGCATCAATGTTTTGCACAATGCTAATAACTCTTCAATTGCTCTTTGCAGGGTTTGAACCTACAATCTTTCAGTTTCCAGTCTAGGTCGTAAACCACCTGCACACCGGCACCAAAACTCACCTGTAGTGTGGCCTGGATACCAGCATGGACATTATACTCCAATACCTCAGAATCAGAGGATTTACTCCCAGAATTCCTACACCAATTAGGGTTTCGACTGTGAACAGACACTGTGAGCCCAATATCCTACGCATAAAACAAAATAGACACTGATTGCTAAACAACAGCAGTACAGTATTAATAACAGATAATTGCTTAGATAGTCATATATATATAAAAATGTATGCTGTTTTATCTGTTCTATGAAAAAATTAAAATACAAAATAAATATTGTATGATAATAAATAAATAAATTTCACACTAAAATTCCAGTGTTGTTTTCAATGGTGTTATCATCAATATAATATACAGTAAAAAAGTTGGTGAGTATTTAATACTTCAGTAAACCATTTAATCTTTTGTTTTATAATAAATACATACATACATACATACATAAATACTATTTTTATACATTTTATTTTATACTTCAGAAACTTGTTTTAGAAAAAGTACACACTCTTTGAATTGGGGAAAAATAAGCTCTGATGTAAGCTTCTTACATTAACCTAGCCTGATGGAATAATTAAAAAAGTGGATATTAGCCAATACCACCACTGATGTATCAGATGCAAAAAAAAAAAAAAACGGGGACCAAGCTGTTGTGCAGGCTGACTCAGTGTGTAATAACTGCCTTTGCATTCCTCTGTTGTCAACTTCAGAGACACCTACCTCCTCCTCTTTATCAGTTCTCTGCTCGTGGGTGGAGTCCAGCTGGCCTGTGAATCGGTCTTCCTCTGGCTCTCTCATAAACACCGGCTTATCCTGCTGAGAGATCCACTCTTGATACACCCGCACCACCTTACGCATGGCTGCGGCCTCACACATGGGCAGCAGAAACGCCTGCAAAATATAATACACTATTATATTCACAGACAGAATCAGTGTGCAGAGGCATCTGTGACTAAAGAGATACATTAACTGGACATCTTTCCTCACACCAAAATAAAGGCTTTTGTACACATCAAGTGCACCATTTTGAACAGGGTCTTTGAGATCTTCAGAATAAGGGCTATAACAATCCCTATTGATATTTAACATTTCTCACACATAGTAGTTCCTCTTTGTGAACTCTAAATCACACTAGGACAAAGAAGCCCCTTATCAGAACAATCAACCTCTCTCATCACAACTTCTTCAAAAATGAGCCAGACTTCTTCCTTTTTCATTAATATTTAGATGTACTGAAGTCCTTCTGTTCCTCATGATAGGATTACCTGTCGAAAGATTTCAGTGATAAAGTTGACGTTGGTTCTAGAGGAGCAAAGGACCCGGCGCACCACCTCAATGTCTGTGAGGTGCTCTTCGTCCATGCTGCAGAGGCTGGAGGAGCTGGGCTCTCTCTCAGTCAGGGTGCTGGTGTTGGAGTGCGACTGCTCCGGCTCGCCAGTCCCACCCCCATCCAGGCCATCTGGTCTCGGGCCGCCATCCTCCCCTCGGGCAGCCAGGCCCACCGCCGCTCTCTGAAACAGCAGCAACATTGCAAAAATGTGCATACAAAGCTTGATCGATAGCGTTGTGACAATGTGTACGTCGCTTAATAAGACTTTAACTGTTCGGTTACCGGTCCAGACCTTAAAGGGGTACTTCACCCAAAAATGAAAATTCTGTCATCAAATAGTTTCAAACCTAGTTTCAAGACTTCGGTTCACCTTTGAAACAAAAATAAAAATATTTTTAATGAAACCTAACAGGTTTTAACTAAAAGTCCTGGTAACCAAAACTGGAAAAAAGGCATCATTAAATGATGAATTTAATGAAGGCATCATTAAATTAATTCATATGATCCAAGAGCTACGATCGGCCGCATTGCATGTGGTATACACAGAATCTCGTTCTTGTGTCATGCACATGTGCCACATGCTAGAGCAAACCTCATTGGATCTCATTTGTTTGAGTTTCCATGTTTACCATATGTGATGTACTCTATGTATGCATGTCGATCATTCGTAAAATGTAAATAAAAGCCTAAATTAAATCTGTTTCTCATATAAATCAAGCGTACCTCTTCACAAGACTTGGATTAAACTGATATGGATTTGTTTTACAGCAAAGATCTTACTCTGTGTTTCAAAGATTAACCAATGTCTTGCGGGTTTGGAAATGAGGGTGAGTAGTGCTGGGTGGTATGACCAAAAATTTATATCACGGTATTTTTCAAAATTATACCAGATTCACGGTACATGACGGTATATTTTTTTTCATGTATGACCGGGTGTTAACCATATTTTCTACTGATTGAGAGAGGAAATACTGCAGTATATTGACTTAGAATGCCCTATTTTACTGTCATGATGAGTGAATATTGTAAAAAAATACCACACTAAATAGTGACTAAACACGACCCCTTTTAATACATGTTAACCAGGAGTCACTCTCATTTATAATCACGGCATCGTCTGATAAAATTAACATTAACATCTACACTAAAGAGCGGCTATGCGGTTGTTTTGGCTATATTACTTTTTTGTCTCATGCAGCGCACTGCCTGCGTCTGAGTAACAATCTAAAAAAAACAACAAACAAAAAAGTGCATGTGATATTAACAGACGAACTGCGCTCATATTTATAATTCCAAACAATCAGTAAGCGACAGGTGCTAGGAACCAACTGAACCATAGCTAAGGTTTATCCAAAAAAGTCGCTAGGTTTGTCAGTATGAATATTCTATGGAAAAAAGCCGGTAAAGGGTCTGAAAGTTGCTAAATCTAGTGCTAAAGTCACGCTCGTGTGTGTGTGTGTGTGAGATGCGGGAGCTGATGGCAGGGGGCGGTGGATATTTGTGGCGGTCAGTGTGGATATTGTGGATGAGTTCTTCTGCGTCATCACGTTCTATTAGTTCTACAGCTTCAGTTTCAGAACTTTCACGCTTAGTAACACAAGTATACCGCCCAGCACTAAGGGTGAGTAAATGATAACAGAATTTACATTTTTGAGTGAACCATCCCATTAAAAAGTCCAAGTCATGCCAACCCTAAAAGTGCTTTACAACCATTTCTGTGTCATACACCTGTGTATTTTTACCTGGATGTTCTTTGGCACGTTTTCACCTTCCATGCCAGGGATGTGTGTTCCTGTGTTTGACCGTGGCTCCAGCCAGAAGGAGACCAGCCAGCGGATAAATATGACTCTGGCATTGAGGAAGTTCTCTTTAGTGCAGTACAGGGCTTCATTGGTCTCTGGGTCTCTTTTTACAACTATGTAGTAAGGCTTTGGTCTCATGGATGGAACCTCTATTATAAAACAGGACACAAATCCAAATTAGACACCTTATCATCATGAGCAATTATAACTGGCTAAATAGATCCTCAAAAACAATGAGAAATAAAAATTAGGTTTGCTTTGACATAAAGAAGGATGGCATGATCGTTAACTCTTACCCAGAATAGGACTGTACAAACTGGTCTCCTTGGAGAAGTTGGGGAAGATATGAGGCAGGTAATACTTTTTGAAATTGGCGAATAGGAATTTCAACCCCTTCTCGTGGTTCTCCTTGCACTTCCACTCTAGACTTTTGGCCTGTAGGGAGATGGAACACACATGGCAAGCTGAGCACATACACAGCGGCTGGGACAGAACAGCTTGTTTGTGTTATGTGGAGGACAGTGGGGTTGGTGGAGGAAGGCAGTGTGTGGTGCTGTTGTTTATGTTGGGGAGGGTGTGAAGCAGAGCAGCCGTTACAGCGCAAGGGAAACATACCGCTGCAGCAGCGATATCTGTCATCAAATGCATGCAGATTTGGGGTCAGTGGCATGTAAGTTTGGTTTCCGCAGCTTTAGCGTTGGGTCTGCGCCAGCCATGTTAGCATAAGCAGTGTTAGTGGGGGGGGGGGGGGGGGGGGGGCGGGTCTGATTTGAAAGCGGTGGGCGCAGGGGGGGGGGGGGGGGGGGGGGGGGTAGTACCTGGTTTACCATGTATTTAAGTAGAGCCTCCAGGAAGTAGCCAGTGAGATCTTCCTGGGATTTATCTCCTGACTGGGGCGGCACCAGGGGACTGATGTCCTCTGGAGTCACTTGAGCTGCAGCGACGGACAAAAAGATGTTGGAAAGGGTATTTTTCATGTAAAACATTTTTTACATTTATATTTTGATGTAAGAATTTAAATTTAGTTTACTATGCAGAGACAATCAACATAAATCTCCCTGCACAGTGCACACAAAACATTTATTGAACTTAAGCTGCAGAACAGAGTAATTCAGAATTAGTTGTGGTTCTGATATCACAACCATGAGCCAGTGTTGTTTATTAACTAAAACTATTAAAAATCATTTTTGTTAATTGATATCACACTATAGTAAATAAAAATTAAAATATTTGTTAAAAATATAAATGAATATTAGAAATGTTGCTCTGGCAACTAAGAGAAACAAAATAAGTTTAAGTACTAAAATTATAAGTAATAATTAAACTAAAAATAAATTAAAGCTAAATAGAATAGAAATAATACAAAATAGAAAAAAATTACAAAGGCACACAGTAAATTTAAACTAAATTTGAAATTAAACCAAATCATTCAAAATATTAATAAACACTTTAATAGCAAATAAATAATACTAAAATAAAATTCGCATGCAATCAATTTAGCCAGTCATCACAAAAGTAATTTAAATAAGTCTTAAAGCTACAGAGGCAAAAAAAAAAATCCTGTTTAATTTTAAATGTCAGAGAGAGGATGGAAAATGGTTATGAAAAATGAAATTATGACTATTTTGGTGAAAGAAATCTTGAATAACATTAAACATGGCCTTTAGAGACGAAATAAAAATATTACAAAAGTGTAACAAAAGCTCTGCGAAAGATTTTGAACATCAGATTTTATTATCTGATTGGGACATAAGTTGTTAGAGACAGCAAACGACACTCACGCTCCTGAAGGTTAAGGGGAGGGCTGATCAGATTATCCAGGGTTCGAGGGCCAAGCTCGGACTGTGGTGCAGGGAATCCTGGTATTAGACAGGCGAAGATCCAGAGCTGCTCTCTCAGAGCGTTGTGCTGCAGAGCCTGCATCCACAGAAGGAAGAGACGCACTCCTTCCCTCCGGATCTATACACCACACATACAACCACATTATTGGTTAAAATGATTTTTTGCAGCCCTCTCAACCTTGTTTATGTCAGCAGAAAAAAAACCCTGAATGACATGAACTGAATAAATATGCACACTAAGACAAAACCATTTAAGAAATAATAAGGACAGCAAAATATTTCTTTACATTTCTTTAAAAAAGAACAACCGCTCACACAATGACAATGTTTATTGAGATTTGGACTTTTTATATCATAATGTAAAGAATTTTGTAACATTTAATACCTTTAGGGAGTTTCCCGTGTGTAGCAGTTTCTTCAGAATGAGACCTATGAAGCAACACAGTAGTTTAAGCTGAGGAACAAATTCATAACTTCCAAATGAGCTGGCTATCTAGATAATTCTGGAAAACATGTTTGCTCTGGTCTCTTTGCTTATTATCTGTCAATTATGTTTATTTGTTTGTATGGAACGTGGGTTTATTGAGAAAAGAGCTAAATAAAATTAAACTGAAAATTCTTCATGTTATTGTCACATATTGTTTATCTCACTGATGAAGGACTGTAATGTCAGAGTTCTCGGTCAGATCTGGGTGTTTCTGGGCCCCAGGTCCTTGGCATTCTCTGTGTTTATCTTGGTGGTCTGTGTATCCTTCTGCTAAAAGACTTCAGAGCAGAGGAAAAGGAGAGACCACCTCAACCAGGCGCAAAGTATCATTTGATACATCAGATTTCTTCCATGTTAATTTGAGTTTTCTGCCCTAACTATTATGTGACTTGGTTTCTATTTTAGCGTCGCCCATAGTGAAAGCTCATTAGTCCAAAACCACTTTCCATTTACACTACCGTTCAAAAGTCTGGGGTCAGGAAGAATTTTTTTACAATTAGTATTTTTACTTCAGCAAGGATGCATTAAATTGACAAAAGTGACAGTAAAGACAATTATAATGTTACAAAAGACTTCTATTTCAAATAAATGCTGTTCTTTTGAACGTTCTATTTATCAAAGAATTAAAAAAAAAACAGTTCCACAAATTTATTAAGCACAACTGTTTTCAAAATTGATAAAAAATGTTTCAAGAGTCAAATCAGCATATTAGAATGATTTCTGAAGGATCATGTGACACTGAAGACTGGAGTAATAGCGGCTGAATATTCAGCTTTGCATCACAGGAATAAATTTAATTTTTAAATATATTCATTTAGAAAACAGTGATTTTAAATTGTAAAAAATATTTCAAAATATTAGTGTTTCTACTGTATTTTCAATCCAATAACGCCGCCTTGGTGAGCATAAGAAATGTATTTAAAAAATCGTATCTACCCCTAACTTTTAAACAGCAGCATTAAAAAAAAAAAAAAAAAAAAAGTAGAAATGTTCACCTATGCTGTGGAACTGCCATCTTCCTTGTATTCGCTCTGGTAACAGCTGTAGGATTTTCTGCAAGGTAAGCACATGGATTTGACTGCAGACATGCCTATATATACTCATGTTAGTACATGCATTTAAACAACTCAATAAATGTAACAAGAGATTGAAAAATGTTGTGAGTGTAGCACATTTTTACATTTCAAAACAGATGAACAGATTTGTGCAAACACGCATTACTAGGCTTCCTTGTGACATTGCAACAGGCTGGAATGTTGCAATAGCTCTTCTACACATAGACATCATGCCTGTCTCATCATGATGGGGCATCTAAAGTGTCTCCAGCCTTCACCATTACAAACAGCCCATAGGGACATACCAGGTGAGCAAAACAGCCCATAGGGACATACCAGGTGAGCAAAACAGCCCATAGGGACATACCAGGTGAGCAAAAGCTACAGCGTGACTCATAAGAAGCATTTAGGGTGTGGCAAAGAACACCTGTTTTCTGTTTGAGAGACTTACAATTATCTGTCAGGTGCACGTCAATCTCTCTTATCAATGATCTCATTACTGATGAAACTGATGCCTCAGTAAATATGAACTTAGTGGATCATACACGTAACAGTGCAAACATTCATACTTTACACAGGAGAAAATGTCACAAAGAAACCAAAGCTGATGAGATTGAGCTAGTGTGTGTAAATAGCCATCAAGTGATTATCTACATTTCTTACCTCAAATATAAAAAGAATAGAATCAAGCTCTTCACGTTGCGATTTGTGACCTGTGGGAAAAATAAAAACGAACACAAAACATACTGAACGTCACCAAGGGATCACAGAAACCCACAGGGCTGCTATTAATAGCTCAACAAACAAGGATTACGTATCTGTGCTGGAAACATGGGACACTCAACATGTGGGATCAAGTCCAGCTGCTCAAAACAATCTTTTTAATAAATTTTATTGAAAGATATGCAAATGTTAAGAAAATAAAGCCGGACAGAGAGTGATCAATACCCTAACAATTCTTTTGTTGTCAAGATTTTATAATTTAAAGTTAAATGCATATTATAGATCTTATTGTGAATGATTTATCCATGTATACATTTCTTTCTTTTTTTATTTACAATTTTGCTGAACTTGTAATTTAATTTTAATCAAAATGTCATACAGTAAATTGATCATCTGGTGAAATGACATATGCCGCACTTCTCCAATCATTTTGATCACTTAAACCCTGCCTTCCTTACAACTGACTGTAAGCTTGCATTCAGATCTGCCTCCATTCAACCAACAACCAATGGATAGAACCAAGATCTCGTCTTACAAGTTATTCTTTTTCAATAATCCTTTTGATTTTAATATATATCAGAAGAAAACCTACTATGCAAGAACATGAACATGGGTGCTTCTAGATACAGAAGCTTTTTCACATGTTGTTGAATTCAGAATTGCATCAGAAACTAGATATGTACATTTTCTGAAGAAAATGTGAGTGGTGGCAAAACTCAGCACTGCGCAGGTGGGGCCTTTTTTTTTTTACTTTTAACAATTAGATTTTTGTATGTTTTAACGCCATGTTTGTAACCATTCAAAGTTAACCATTGCTAGCATGTGTAGCATGTTGGAAGTCCTGTGTGCTAGCATGAATCAAATGAGCCAAGCCCCATGTATATACGATGTTCTGATGCAGAGATATAGGTCTTGCTAAATGGTTGCTAGGGTACTCTGTTTGGTTGTTAGGGAGTGGCTTGGCAGCTACCAATGATGAGGCTGCTTGCCAGTATGAATGATATAAACGAACCCCCATGTCTCTATGACATTCAGATTTGAAGATATCCCTCTTTAGGGTACTCCACAATAGTTGTTAGGGTGTGGCTAGGAAGTGGTGAAGGTAATTAGTGATTGCTATTTATTGCCCTGAGTCAAACAAGTCCACCCCCATGTCCCTATGACACTGTGATCCATAGATATCCATCTGGTCCTTTTATAATGGCAGTCTATAGGATCAGTTGCTAGGGTGCTCTAAATAGTTGCTAGGGCATGGCTTGATAACTTCACAGTGATCCTGAAAGACTGATTGGTTGCCTGAGTAAAATGAGGTCACCCCCATGTCTCTTTGACATTGTGATCCACCATAGTGGGAAAAACACGTGTGCTCAGTTCCTTCACCATAGCACGTCTATGGGGTGACTTTGGGGGGGCTCTTGCACCCCAGGGTTACAACGTATGCCCCATTGGGAAGTATGTTCTTGTACAGCTTGACAGTCTCTTCAAATGTGGTGAGCCACATGTTTCTACAAAATCCTTTCTCTGTACTACGACCCGTCAAATTTGGCCGCAATGCAAAATCTAAGGGATCTTTTGCCCCCTGTGCGAACATCGTACACCCGATCGCTTACAAATGTCATAGCACACCTCTTCTCAATAAGCCACACAATTGTATGCCTCTTTCATGGGTCTGTGACAAACAGTGTGGGACGAGTTACGTGCCGAAGTTTGTCCGGAATCTTTAATAATAAAAGACAAGTGAGATATAGTGATGCTTCGCTTTGCAAGCACCGCTAATTAATTTATAATGCAGTGCAAATGTTGTCAGTAGGGATGTAACAATTTACCGCGAGCCGGTCGAAAATCGATTCAAATATGTGACGATTCAAATCGGTTGAGGTGCCAAACAAATCGCGATACAATTGGAGTAGGAGTTATCTCTGAGGGGAACTGACTATCTTTAGAAAAGTTTACGTGGTATTTTCTTTTCATCTTGCCTTTGAACAATGCATATTAAAGTAGCGTTCATAGCTGCTTTGTTTACAGCAGTAACCCAGGAAACACTGCATCATTGCTGTTCATCAGCGCCACCTGCTGTCAGAGAGTGAATCTGTGTCTCATTCAGCTCATCTGCTGTTTCGTTCAGATATGTTTTATGTAGCATAGTTTCACAAAACTAAAGTCAGACCATTCTGTTTTTGCTTCAAATTTCGAAATTATACAGTCTAATTTAGATTAAAAACTACTTATGCTACATGTATGCAGCATCTTTGTTAGGATCATGATTAAAATCCAGTGGTTGCCTCTAATTTTAAATGGAAAGAGCACAAACAAATCCTTAGTTTGTCAGCGCCACCTGCTGTCAGAGAGTGAATCTGTGTCTCATTCAGCTCGTCTGTGGTTTCATTCAGATGTGTTTTATAGTTTCACAACACTAAGGTCAGATCATTCTGTTTTTGCTTCAAATTTCGAAATTATACAGTCTAATTTAGATTAAAAACTACTTATGCTACATGTATGCAGCATCTTTGTTAGGATCATGATTAAAATCCAGTGGTTGCCTCTAATTTTAAATGGAAAGAGCACAAACAAATCCTTAGTTTGCTCATATTAAGAGATTTCTTTCGTGTAACTTACTGTGCGTTCACACCACCGCCGTCGAGTGTCAAAAAACGCTCTGGCCGCCCTGCCAACAACGCTGTAGAAAGATTTGTGGACGCTCTCGACGTAGATCGAATGCTTCTCTTGTATTTAAAGGGGTCGCAAAGCAAACAAGCTTGTTGATCTTGTGCAGACTGACCACAAGGAGGGTAACGTGTTAAGTTATAAGTTAATTAAATCTTGTTGCGGACGAAGTATTAAGATCCTTTACCTAATAATGTATAAAGCACTAATACCACACTGTAAAAATACTCTGATACAAGTAAAAGTCACTTAAGTAAGTATAATCTGGTATAAACATTACTTAATGGAAGTATAATCAGCAAAATTTATTTAAAGGTTTAAAAGTGAACTGGGACTATTATACTATTATTTATTATATCATTAGATTATCATTCCTATAACGTTAATGCACATCAGCAACTCACCAGGAACACCAACAATCTCAGACACCTTGGTCCACGCATCCTTTTTTTTATGTCCCTGTACGCAAACATTACGTAGATTATTGGGAAACCCGCCACAGCAATAATCAACCTCTCCTCCATTTTGCTTGGGAACTAATGTGGTCGGAACCAAAGTTTACAGGACTGTGTTCTCTGGAATCCTCTCAAGCGGTGGACTTCTACGTTCCGATTGGTTGCCGCTGAACCGCGTCATAGCTCATTACCATAAAGTTGACCTGATTTTAAGTCTCCTCGACACCCTCAACGTCCAAGACGTGCCGCGTCACTGCTCGACGCCGGCTCACATTGAAAAT
>NW_015505297.1:2177341-2181157 GCF_001515645.1 Sinocyclocheilus grahami | reverse complement strand
ACAGCGTGACTCATAAGAAGCATTTAGGGTGTGGCAAAGAACACCTGTTTTCTGTTTGAGAGACTTACAATTATCTGTCAGGTGCACGTCAATCTCTCTTATCAATGATCTCATTACTGATGAAACTGATGCCTCAGTAAATATGAACTTAGTGGATCATACACGTAACAGTGCAAACATTCATACTTTACACAGGAGAAAATGTCACAAAGAAACCAAAGCTGATGAGATTGAGCTAGTGTGTGTAAATAGCCATCAAGTGATTATCTACATTTCTTACCTCAAATATAAAAAGAATAGAATCAAGCTCTTCACGTTGCGATTTGTGACCTGTGGGAAAAATAAAAACGAACACAAAACATACTGAACGTCACCAAGGGATCACAGAAACCCACAGGGCTGCTATTAATAGCTCAACAAACAAGGATTACGTATCTGTGCTGGAAACATGGGACACTCAACATGTGGGATCAAGTCCAGCTGCTCAAAACAATCTTTTTAATAAATTTTATTGAAAGATATGCAAATGTTAAGAAAATAAAGCCGGACAGAGAGTGATCAATACCCTAACAATTCTTTTGTTGTCAAGATTTTATAATTTAAAGTTAAATGCATATTATAGATCTTATTGTGAATGATTTATCCATGTATACATTTCTTTCTTTTTTTATTTACAATTTTGCTGAACTTGTAATTTAATTTTAATCAAAATGTCATACAGTAAATTGATCATCTGGTGAAATGACATATGCCGCACTTCTCCAATCATTTTGATCACTTAAACCCTGCCTTCCTTACAACTGACTGTAAGCTTGCATTCAGATCTGCCTCCATTCAACCAACAACCAATGGATAGAACCAAGATCTCGTCTTACAAGTTATTCTTTTTCAATAATCCTTTTGATTTTAATATATATCAGAAGAAAACCTACTATGCAAGAACATGAACATGGGTGCTTCTAGATACAGAAGCTTTTTCACATGTTGTTGAATTCAGAATTGCATCAGAAACTAGATATGTACATTTTCTGAAGAAAATGTGAGTGGTGGCAAAACTCAGCACTGCGCAGGTGGGGCCTTTTTTTTTTTACTTTTAACAATTAGATTTTTGTATGTTTTAACGCCATGTTTGTAACCATTCAAAGTTAACCATTGCTAGCATGTGTAGCATGTTGGAAGTCCTGTGTGCTAGCATGAATCAAATGAGCCAAGCCCCATGTATATACGATGTTCTGATGCAGAGATATAGGTCTTGCTAAATGGTTGCTAGGGTACTCTGTTTGGTTGTTAGGGAGTGGCTTGGCAGCTACCAATGATGAGGCTGCTTGCCAGTATGAATGATATAAACGAACCCCCATGTCTCTATGACATTCAGATTTGAAGATATCCCTCTTTAGGGTACTCCACAATAGTTGTTAGGGTGTGGCTAGGAAGTGGTGAAGGTAATTAGTGATTGCTATTTATTGCCCTGAGTCAAACAAGTCCACCCCCATGTCCCTATGACACTGTGATCCATAGATATCCATCTGGTCCTTTTATAATGGCAGTCTATAGGATCAGTTGCTAGGGTGCTCTAAATAGTTGCTAGGGCATGGCTTGATAACTTCACAGTGATCCTGAAAGACTGATTGGTTGCCTGAGTAAAATGAGGTCACCCCCATGTCTCTTTGACATTGTGATCCACCATAGTGGGAAAAACACGTGTGCTCAGTTCCTTCACCATAGCACGTCTATGGGGTGACTTTGGGGGGGCTCTTGCACCCCAGGGTTACAACGTATGCCCCATTGGGAAGTATGTTCTTGTACAGCTTGACAGTCTCTTCAAATGTGGTGAGCCACATGTTTCTACAAAATCCTTTCTCTGTACTACGACCCGTCAAATTTGGCCGCAATGCAAAATCTAAGGGATCTTTTGCCCCCTGTGCGAACATCGTACACCCGATCGCTTACAAATGTCATAGCACACCTCTTCTCAATAAGCCACACAATTGTATGCCTCTTTCATGGGTCTGTGACAAACAGTGTGGGACGAGTTACGTGCCGAAGTTTGTCCGGAATCTTTAATAATAAAAGACAAGTGAGATATAGTGATGCTTCGCTTTGCAAGCACCGCTAATTAATTTATAATGCAGTGCAAATGTTGTCAGTAGGGATGTAACAATTTACCGCGAGCCGGTCGAAAATCGATTCAAATATGTGACGATTCAAATCGGTTGAGGTGCCAAACAAATCGCGATACAATTGGAGTAGGAGTTATCTCTGAGGGGAACTGACTATCTTTAGAAAAGTTTACGTGGTATTTTCTTTTCATCTTGCCTTTGAACAATGCATATTAAAGTAGCGTTCATAGCTGCTTTGTTTACAGCAGTAACCCAGGAAACACTGCATCATTGCTGTTCATCAGCGCCACCTGCTGTCAGAGAGTGAATCTGTGTCTCATTCAGCTCGTCTGTGGTTTCATTCAGATGTGTTTTATAGTTTCACAACACTAAGGTCAGATCATTCTGTTTTTGCTTCAAATTTCGAAATTATACAGTCTAATTTAGATTAAAAACTACTTATGCTACATGTATGCAGCATCTTTGTTAGGATCATGATTAAAATCCAGTGGTTGCCTCTAATTTTAAATGGAAAGAGCACAAACAAATCCTTAGTTTGCTCATATTAAGAGATTTCTTTCGTGTAACTTACTGTGCGTTCACACCACCGCCGTCGAGTGTCAAAAAACGCTCTGGCCGCCCTGCCAACAACGCTGTAGAAAGATTTGTGGACGCTCTCGACGTAGATCGAATGCTTCTCTTGTATTTAAAGGGGTCGCAAAGCAAACAAGCTTGTTGATCTTGTGCAGACTGACCACAAGGAGGGTAACGTGTTAAGTTATAAGTTAATTAAATATTGTTGCGGACGAAGTATTAAGATCCTTTACCTAATAATGTATAAAGCACTAATACCACACTGTAAAAATACTCTGATACAAGTAAAAGTCACTTAAGTAAGTATAATCTGGTATAAACATTACTTAATGGAAGTATAATCAGCAAAATTTATTTAAAGGTTTAAAAGTGAACTGGGACTATTATACTATTATTTATTATATCATTAGATTATCATTCCTATAACGTTAATGCACATCAGCAACTCACCAGGAACACCAACAATCTCAGACACCTTGGTCCACTTGGGAACTAATGTGGTCGGAACCAAAGTTTACAGGACTGTGTTCTCTGGAATCCTCTCAAGCGGTGGTCTTCTACGTTCCGATTGGTTGCCGCTGAACCGCGTCATAGCTCATTACCATAAAGTTGACCTGATTTTAAGTCTCCTCGACACCCTCAACGTCCAAGACGTGCCGCGTCACTGCTCGACGCCGGCTCACATTGAAAATGAATGACTTCCGGCCACTTTGATGCTCTCGAGGGCGGCGGTGTGAACGCACGGTAAGCATTTCAGGGGACCTTTAATGCGGCCTTGCTTATGACTGGTTTTGTGCTCCAGGGTCACATTTGATTAAAGGACACTCAAAGGAGCCCGTTTCATGGTACTTTTAAAACACATTTATGGAGCTTTTTTTGCCATTTTATTTCTAATAATTATCAACACAGATAATAATCAGAAATGTTTCTTGAGCATCATAGAATAATTTCTGAAGATCATGTGACACTGAAGACTGGAGGGTGCATAGATTGAAGTTGCAAAGTTGCAAAGACTAAAGTCTCAAAACCAAAGAGATATTCTTTATCAAAGTTAAGACTCTAAGACTCTGGGCGCCCCCCTAAAACGGCTCGTTCTAACACGCCCCCACATATCTACCTCACT
>NW_015505297.1:2169312-2174837 GCF_001515645.1 Sinocyclocheilus grahami | reverse complement strand
GGACGAAGTATTAAGATCCTTTACCTAATAATGTATAAAGCACTAATACCACACTGTAAAAATACTCTGATACAAGTAAAAGTCACTTAAGTAAGTATAATCTGGTATAAACATTACTTAATGGAAGTATAATCAGCAAAATTTATTTAAAGGTTTAAAAGTGAACTGGGACTATTATACTATTATTTATTATATCATTAGATTATCATTCCTATAACGTTAATGCACATCAGCAACTCACCAGGAACACCAACAATCTCAGACACCTTGGTCCACGCATCCTTTTTTTTATGTCCCTGTACGCAAACATTACGTAGATTATTGGGAAACCCGCCACAGCAATAATCAACCTCTCCTCCATTTTGCTTGGGAACTAATGTGGTCGGAACCAAAGTTTACAGGACTGTGTTCTCTGGAATCCTCTCAAGCGGTGGACTTCTACGTTCCGATTGGTTGCCGCTGAACCGCGTCATAGCTCATTACCATAAAGTTGACCTGATTTTAAGTCTCCTCGACACCCTCAACGTCCAAGACGTGCCGCGTCACTGCTCGACGCCGGCTCACATTGAAAATGAATGACTTCCGGCCACTTTGATGCTCTCGACGGCAGCGGTGTGAATGCACGGTTAGGCTACTTGTTTGATTTGGGGTTTGTTTTAAAATTTCAATTTAGTTTTGTTATATTTCAATTTCACAAAGGAATGTGGAGCAATAGACTAATAAAACAACACCTTTTCATTTACTGTATAACGTCTTCAAACCCATTTTGTTAAAGGGGCCATATGATGCGATTTCAAGTTTTCCTTTCTCTTTGGAGTGTTACAAGCTGATTGTGCATAGATAAGATCCCTGAAGTTGCAAAGTTGCAAAGACTAAAGTCTCAAAACCAAAGAGATATTCTTTATCAAAGTTAAGACTCTGCCACGCCCCCCTAAAACGGCTCGTTCTAACACGCCCCCACATATCTACCTCACTATGTGGAAATATTTGCATAATGCCGCCCAAATGTGCACGCAAAGAAAGAAGGCGTGGTTTCAGTAATCGCAGTAAGTGTTGAAGCAGCCATGTCAGGGAGACGCTGTGTGTCTCTAGGCGAAAGCAAAACCACTTTATTTGGCCTTCCAGAAGTAGATGCATTTAGGAATCTTTAAGATTACTTACAACAGAACAGCAATGCATTTTATGGACGACCGTTTCGTGAACCTACGCGACTCTGTTCCCCTGGTTCTGTCTTTACATTCATTTATTTTGAAAGATGAAGCTCGCGATTATGGTAAGGGGCGTTACATTTCCGACGAGTGCTTGCGGTGTTCGGCCAATCACAATGCACTGGGTCAGCTGGCCAATCAGAGCAGACTGCGCTTGTCGGACGGAGGGACTTTGTAGAAAACAAAGCGTTTGAGAGAGGCGGGGCATAGAGGACCTACAATAATGTACAGCATTTGAAAAATAATGTGTTTTTTGAAGATTAAAGCATGTCAACATATTCTGTTACACCAAATACACAAAATAATGATCTTTAAAAAAGCATCATATGACCCCTTTAAAAAAAATTGTGAGAAAATCGAATTGTGAAATCAAAATCGTGAATCGAATCGTGAGTTGAGTGAATCGTTACATCCCTAGCTGTCAGTGCAATCTATGTCCTCATGCAGTAATTTTTCTCATTCAGCTCAGCTACTCTAATGGTGGTACAACAGTCTGAAAAAAGTCTTGCTGAACAAGTTAGTTAAACTTAAACTGTCAATGTTTCTAGCCAACTGCCTAAATAATAACATATCTGTTTTTATTGGCACAAAGAGTGAGACTGCATATTAAGTAAATGGCAAAAGTCAAAGCTGATCAAGTCCCGATCCCATTCCACCCCTCTCACCATTTATTTCCTGTCCACACTTGAGTGTCCTATAAAATAAAGGCAAACCTAAAAAAATGAAATTATAAAAAAAACACTTGGGGGGAAAACCTGCGACAACTGCTTGTTGTCAAGCAAGGACAACAATATGAACCGTAGTTGCAGTAGAACAAGACGAAATGCAAAGACATCAAATGAGAGGACAAAGGCAGCTCTCTGAATACTCAATGAGCAACTGTGCAGTGTTCCGAGACACTGGCTGCGCTCTCCTGTGCACTATAATGAGCCCTGGCTAACTGGGGGCTGGCTAATTTTCGTCATAAGCCATTTCATGGAAACTTGCTCATTAACACTGTGACTTATGACTGTGTGTTTGCTGAGAGCACACAAAGAGTAGGCCCGCTGAAAAACAACGCAATCGAAACCTGAAAAACATTCAACTATCAAACAACAGTGCAGAGAACATTCTCATTAGACAGTGGGTGAGAGATAAAATGAAGCGCTGCTGGTCTTACCTTTCTGTTTCAGGTTAACCTCGATGGTGACGAAGTTTTCAAAGAACACATAGTAGATGTGGGAGTAATTCTGCTCAAAGAGGTGTTTGAGTTCAGCAGGCTCCGCATTTTCTACAAAAAAAAACAAAAAACAAATTGAATCAACTAGTCATTTTAGCAGATGTTTTTTTTCTGAAATCCCTTCTGTACAGTTGTACAATTTGAAACCGAATTACTTTCAATATTGTGGTGTTTCAAAAGGAAAAGACATGTTTCAAATAATTGAGACACAACTTCTGGAAGAAGAATTTTATTGTGCTAATAATTTAGTGTGCTAACAGTCAGCACTGACAAACCCTCTCAGAGAAGGTTTGTCTCTTAATTCAGCAGTTTAGAAAATGGTTGGATGCCAAGGACCCCAAAATATGATAATCTCATTGCAATGAACCCCATTCAATAAATGTAAAAGACAGCTACATATTTTCACGCATAACAACCAATTTATACTGTGTGAGAAAAATATTAGGCGGGTCACTGTGAGAAAAAAGAGTCAACATTTTGTTTAAAAATAAATTAACTCGCTTCTATACTGTCATTATACTAAAGAAAATTATTTAAATATTATTTGAAAATGTTGTATTTTGTCTAGTCAACTGTGCGTTTTAGTCATCTTAGATGCATAAATATGGATATAAATATTTTCAAATCATGTAAATTTGATTTGTGCTGCACTTTTCACAATAAACATGGCTCTCAGCAGTTTTACAGAGAACAATGTCCTACAAACTCCATTAAATAAGATAAAGGTGACAGTGGCAAGGGAAGAGCCTCTGTACTACGAATGTACACAAATGCCCACTTGTTGCTGCTTTTCCTTCACTATTTGATCCAACCTATGCTGAATGTCTCAAGCGTGTCTTAATTAAAATGTTTGTTTTATGAAGAAAAGCATGCACAATAAATGCATACTTTATATTAATCTACAAACCAAATTTCATGCATTTATGCAAAAACCTTTAGATCAAAAGATCTCCAAGATCTTAAGAAACAAACATTGTGTACTGTGCAAAATGCCCCCTTATGCTTGGTCTCTCTTTCATGCACACAATCTGTCCAGCTCCAAATCAACTCTCTTTCAGCACTCAGGATGTGAGAGGGTCTCTTTACTGATGCTGAAGTCTATTGCAACCTGCAGCCCAGCACCGCAACAAGTCAATATTTGTGCTTTAAAGCTCCTCCACGCAGTCCAGCTCCACTCATCAGCACTAATGCAGCTGGTCCTGGTCGCACATTCCCGCCGCATCCAGCGACCTCAGTCAAGTGCCCGGTTCAGTCTGTTTATAGAGCTGTGAGCCGTCATGAACACCAGAGCCAACAGAGAGACCTGGTCTAGATAAACACTGATAAATATTCAGACCAAGGGTTCATTCTATCATTACGGAGACAGCATAAGCAGTGGAGAAGTCATACTAGTTCAGCAAGTCACTCTGGGCATACTAGAGATGTGCACAAGTTTACTCTAAACTTCTCAAAGTGATCCGTTCTTGCCTGCAACCCACAGAAAGATGATTGTTTTTTATAAAGAGAATACAAACAGAAAGAAATAGGAGAAAGCTATGAGAAATATACAAGAAAGAAAGCAAACTTTTTATTGCCATTTTTAGAACCTGATGTTTTTAATGCATTTTTTAATGTCATTTTCAAAAACACCCTATTTATAAGGCATCATTATTAGTGATGTGCAAATAAAACAAAATATCTTTTTTTTTATGTACACATTGCTTAACTGCTTATTTTTGACTTACATTTTAAAGGGGTCATATGATGAAATTTCAATTTTTCCTTTCTCTTTGGAGTGTTACAAGCTCTTGGTGCATAAAGAAGATCTGTAAAGTTGCTGTAAAACCACATGTGGTTGCTGCAAGCCCGCCTGCCGCCACTCACTCAAGCCGGCCTCCGCTCACTTTAGGACGCCGGCCGCTGCTCACTCTAGGCCTCCGCTCACCCTAGCCCGTGGTGTATGACGCTGTGTTTCGTTGTGAAAGCGAAACTACTTAGTTTGGCCTTCCAAAAGAGGACACGACTAGAAATCAGTGGTTAAGTTGTATTTACAACACTGTTCCAGAACAGTTCAACCCAAACATTCCGATGTGTCCAGCACATTTTATGGAGGACTGTTTCCTGATCCTGGGAGAGTAGACTACAATGCCGGCTGTTCTGACTCACAGACTGTAAGTACGTTTTTATTAGGGGTGGAACGGTTCAACTTACTCACGGTTCGGATCACGGTTTTAGAGTCACGGTTTCGGTATGGTTCGGTATGTGCTATGTTTAGGCAAAAACTATACTGTCAAATAAAAATAAAGAAAATAAGAATATTCTGTCTAACTACAAGCAACAGCACAAAAAAATACAATAGAGTAAAGATACAAATAAAATAAACAGTGATTTCATTTATTTTTTTAGGTAGGTCTAACATTAGTTTTTAGATACAGAAATTGAAGTAATGAAATGTAAAACAGCATTGCATATTTGACTGTATAAATTAAAGATTAATCTTTATTAAAGCTAGAAAAGATATTCAATCAAGAGCAGTGAGTGATTTCTTTGTTGTTGCTGTTTGATTAATATTAAGAAAGTGCTGTCACTTTAAGAGAATGCACTGATCCAGTGCACTGATACAGTAAGTTCAGCCGGCTATGTCTGCTATAGGATACTTACCAAGATGGGCATTTTGACATAATTTTTGTGTGAATTTGTCCATTTAAACACAATACTTCAGAGAGAGATTAATATTTGCGCATTCTGAAGTGCAGGTTTGCGCGCTTCGGATGAACACACACACAGATCTTCTCACTGTGTGCGCAAGCTCGCGTCCTCTGGCTGAGGCTGTCTCTTAAATGTTTAAACTGGCAAAGCTTAAACGAGTTTAGCTTAAACACAGATATCAATGTGTCCTGTTCAGGTCTCAACTGTGTGCGCGCGCTATCAGCACTCGGGGGATGACGGAATAAATGCTCATATTTCAGCATACGGCATTCGCATTGAACAAGAGTGAATGGTTTGTCCACGTTTTTTTTTTTCATTGCTGTTGTTGTAATGTATTGGGAAGCCAGAATGCGCATCCATCAACAGAAACATATATTAGCCGAACCCTGTTTGTTTTACGTGTTATTTAT
>NW_015505297.1:2163096-2168545 GCF_001515645.1 Sinocyclocheilus grahami | reverse complement strand
CTCTTAAATGTTTAAACTGGCAAAGCTTAAACGAGTTTAGCTTAAACACCGATATCAACGTGTGCTGTTCAGGTCTCACCGAATAAGAGAATATTCTTCGAGCAATATTCTCACGGAATAAATGACTGCTCATATACCAGCATACGGCAGTCGCATTGAACAAGAGTGAATGGTTTGTCCACGTTTCTTTTTTTTTTTCCATCGCTGTTGTTGTAATGTATTGGGAAGCCAGAATGCGCATCCATCAACAGAAACATATATTAGCCGAACCCTGTTTGTTTTACGTGTTATTTATTGCAAACCATATTACAGATGCGTTGTCAGACTTAAGTTGAACCGCGGTCCTAGCGTGTGCCGAACTGTGTGCGGAGAACTGTACGGTTCAGTTTTTTTCCGCGAACCGTTCCACCCCTAGTTTTTATATTTAAAGAATTTTCCACTGACGGTATGTGCAGTAGTAATAGGGATGCAGTCATTTCAATATCGGCATCAATAAATCTGTGGTACTTCACAAGTTATTGAGTGTGCAGCAATCTGTTGAGAGCCCATTTAATGATTGACTTCTCATAAAATATGACTGTTGTTCACATCAGCAATTCTCAAGCCCAGCATGCTAAAGATGTAGATTGATTGCACAGTCAGAAAGGCTAATGTAGAGATGCAGAACTTCAGCAGACTAGTCTGACTCTGAACTAAATACAAATTATATTCACAAGTTCACACAGTTCAGTCCCACTTGCATTCAAATAACAGGTAGTTCTTAAACCAAATCTCAAACAGTGAATTTCCTATCAGAGCCATTTCTCTGCAAACACACCCATCCGTTTATTTAGGCTACACTTCACTTCCTCAGGTCCCCCAATGCACAAAAGCTGTTGTGCACAGGGTCTGATCTAGGCCACAATAAGTGGATGTGTGAAATGAATAGTTTTTCATGTGAATAATGAGCCTATCATTTTTATAGAGAAACACCAAAATTGACCAAACAAAATAAAAATGTCCCATTGCTGTAAATCCAGGGTGGAATCAGCAGGGACCTGGTGATACAACATTATATCAATATATACCATAATATTTAGCGATTCTTTATGTTTAGTGCATTCAAACTTACTTATATATGCAATATTTATATAATAATTTATATTTCAAATAAAAGCTGCTCATTTGAACATCTTGTTCATGAAGGAATAGTAATATATATATATATTTTTTTTATGCATTTAGCAGACGCTTTTATCCAAAGCGACTTACAGTGCACATTCAGGCTATACATTTTTTACCAGAATGGTAAATATGATATATATATATATATATATATATATATCATGGTTTCCACAAACTGTGATATTAAGCAGAACAAATGTTTTCAACACCAATAATAAAAATAAACAGATTTTTGAGAACCAAATCAGCATATTAGTATGATTTCTGAAGGCTCATATGACACTGAAGACTTGAGTAAGGACTGCTAATAATTCAGCTTTGCCCTCACAGAAATATTTTTTTTATATATATTAAAATAGGAAGCTGTTATTTTAAATTATAATCATATTTCAGAATATGACTGCTTTTACTGTATTTTATTAAATAATTACAGCCTTGGTGAACATAAGAGACTTCTTTCAAAAAACATTTTAAAATCTTACTAAGCTCAAACTTTTAAACTGTAGTGTATATTCAGCTCATTATTTTAATTTGTCCAAAATGAACAAGTAATGCCACCATAGTGTTGCTGACCCTATCCCCCAAAAAATATATTATGAAAAATGTAGCTGACTAAAAATACAGATATTCTGCCATGCATACAGTACAACATATTTAGGCAATAATGCAATTCTTCGAAATACCCATTGTTTTTACTCGCCTCTTCTTTTGGAATACACCTTCAAAATAATTAGTCACATGATAACATAAACGCATAGTATTTGATGTTACACAAGTGTCACTATGAAACAATCACAGACACAATGACTTTTCAACAATCCTTTTTTACTGTGATGGAGGCAGTTCCCTTGCCATTCATAGCAAACATCACATAGTTATCATTTTCAAAACAATCATCAGCATAACACAATGGCACCAGGAAGCCAGATAACACCACAGAAAGCAATTCAGGAAACTGGGTCGTGATTGGACAGTAACGACTCCAGGGCAGGCCAACATCTCAAACAGACTCTTTAACCACAGTCACTGAACGTTCACTGAAGAATCTGCCATGTTACATAAACCATCCTCATGTCCAACATTCAGGAAGTCAGTATGGAATCTGAGGCAACCGGCCTGAGATGGACTACTTCTCTGACTTCCTTGACAACTCCCAAAAGAAGTGCTGGTTTATTTCTGTTATTCTGTGACGTCCCGCCCAGTCCTGAAGAACCATATCTTTGCTGTCACCCACCCAAAACATGAACTAATCTCCAGTGGCCACTGGCCAAGAAGCATCTTTTTCCTTCATTGCATTATGAATGACAGACCATGAACTGGACAGTTCTTGTTGATATTGAGAGACAACAACTGCATTTACAGTTTTTCCTAAATTGTTTTTGCTTGTTTCTCGAATGAGATTAGTTTTTGTTCACACCAGATTTTTATTGCACGTTTGTGTGCAAAAGAGTAAATATAATTGTTTCCAATTTGCACAATGCCTAAATGCACATGGCTTGCTGATTAAAACTAATGAGTTGATTCTCAGTGAAACTGTCATACTCTTCGCAATGCCTCGATCATGTGAGCCATGATTTAATATATACACACACACACACTATATAAATATATATTTAATTTATATATTATTTATTTGCACAATTCTTAATTATATTTATACTATGCACATGAATAGACAGGTTAATAAACCTAAACAAGGGAAATGTCAATCACGTAATTGCACTCAAACATTCAACTTTATAACAAAACAAAAAAAAAGTGTGCATGCAGAACATCTACTCAACAGATTCACTGACATCTAAAGAGGTTCCAGTGAAACCAATGCATGTGGCATATCAAAACATCACCAACTGCAACGACACAAAAACACTCAACCATACAAAAGAACGAAACAAAACACTATAAAACCACTGCATACCTGACCAGACTTCTAAAAGCAAACTTGTCAATAATTGTCACGTGTTTTAAAACTAAAAATACAGGTAAACACCCTATTGCTGGTGGTGCCTTCATTCTCCTGTCTATAGCATATTAGCACCCTGCAAGGCAACGTTAGCACCATAAAATGAGTACAGATAATGTTATTTCTCACCAATAACAATTCTCAGATGTTTCAATCTTGTCAGCACGTCCTTCTTGGAGTCCAGCACTTTCTGTGTCGATTTCCTGACATCTCCATGAGGTTTTTTAGAGAACATTCCGAGATGTTTTGAAGAGCTAATGATAATCCTCCGTTAATTCCCTCAAACATGGAAGGGCTTGTCAGACTTACGGCTCGAAAGGTGTTACGGGTTGTAAGGAAACTTGAGGAAATAGAGGTGAGGCGTGCATTTTTGCAGAGGAGGTCAAACAAAAGAAAAAGCAGCAAGTCCTCCTCTGTGTGTGTGTGTGTCTTGTGAACTACACACCTCTCTGAAGATCTGGAAACATGGCGGAGGACGCGACATGAAAAACACCTTTAATCGAGGCCAGAGTCATTCAACGCTCAGACGTCACCCAAAGCGCACTCACACACACCAGGGGCATGTTCAAGCTCAAACCGGTGCGCAACGTTTTGCTACCAAAATGTGAATCTTTTTTGAGTAACAATAGATGATTGCACTTCATATCTGACAATAAAATGCATAAGACATTTCTAAACGGTTATGATGAGGTCTGTTTCTTATATATTTTTGCATTCATGTTTTCTTTAATGTTGTTATATTTGTTTTATTTTTTTATGTATGTGTATACCGTATTCGTATTGATATACCGTTTTCTATTTTTAATTGTATTTCTTGCTTTGTTCTCTTTTTATAATGTTTTTAAAACTTTAGAACAGTATTCTGTATGTCATTTTGAATATAAAATGTACTTTACATTATTTTATGAAATAATTAATTTACCATTTTTATTATTATTTTGGTGATTCATAAGGAAAAATTAGCAAGCAAGTAAAATGGATGAATGAATGAAGCAATGAAAACACAATAAAATTTTGAGAACTGTGTTTCTGTTATACCTTTATTTTGTGTTACATATTCCTTTGATAATAAATTAATGAAAAGTAAAAAAAATCTAAAAGAAAGAGGGTTATTTCATAATGTTTGGAAATTGTGAATTATTGCTGCATTGTAAAATTGTCTGAAAATGAAATTGAGTGCACAACAACAACGCTGTTCCGAAATAAATTAAATAATAATAAACGAGAATTTATAAACAACACAATCATTTCATCCAGTCGTCCATTGATTTATACAGCCTGTTTTTATAGTCGTAAACACGCTCGCCATAGGACGAGTGACGACGGGGAACTGTAGTTCTTTACTCCACTAAGAACAATAGTACCCTAAATATCGGTGTCACCATAAGAACTACAAACCCCAGAGTGCTACAACAAGCGCATATTACGCGCCAGTGTCCCTGCTTTTCAGAGGGTAGCATGCCTTAATAAAGTAAAACAGAAAGGTTTTTTTTTTTGGTTACAAAATTATTAACAGGTAAAGCGATTTAATATGCAAGGGCCCCGCTTTTTGATTTAATCATATCTGGACGAAACGACAGCTGCCGGTCATTTTGCAGGATTTGAACGTTTGCTAGCATGATACATCTAGACGTTTATGTATCCGTTTTGTTTTTAGCAATAACATCAAGCTAACAAACACATCTGCTCTCAAAAAAAGAAGAAGAGTAATTTAAAGGTGAGAAGTAGTTCGGTAGATTTCTCGGTAGTCATAGTTTTAAAAAGACGGAATGCCAGTGCACTCGAGAGAAAAGAAGGAGAGCAACCATGAAGAGATGGAGGTGGATTTCGCAGAACAAGAGGGGAGCAGCTCAGAAGATGAGGATACAGAGAGCTCTTCTGTCTCTGAAGATGGGGAAAGTTCAGGTGTGAATCAGACTTTTGATTTTCTCGATGTAGATAGGAACAGATAGATACATGTCAGAATGCAATACAACAAGAACCATGAATATGCCGAAAACTGACTCACTTGCCTTGAGAAATTTTGCATTGGGTCACTTGCGAACTATTGGATCCTCTGCAGTGAATGGGTGCCGTCAGAATGAACGTCCAAACAGCTTCAAACTAAAGCGGAAGATAATAACATCATTTTTCACTTGGGAAGTGAAAAATGTTTGTGAGATTTGTATTATTTATTATTAAATAGTCGCTTCTGGTCAAAGTATAAAAACATCACAATAATCCATAAGGAATGCATATTTCTCTTCTGATTCAGACAAAATGACTTTTGACAAGACGTAGGGATTACTTGTGGATTATTGTGATGTTTTTATCAGCTGTTTG
>NW_015505297.1:2126382-2162921 GCF_001515645.1 Sinocyclocheilus grahami | reverse complement strand
CCCCCCCCAAAAAAAATAACTAGGGCAACAAATCACATAACTAAAATGAAAGTGAAAACATAAAGTACCATAAACGAATCACAACGATATAACACAAATACCTGACTAGAAAAAAATCAAACATAAAAATGCTAATGATTCAATCAGCATCATTATTGCAGAAAAGGACGAATATCAAACTCTTCGTTAAGACCGTTAGGTGATAATGTGTTCAAAGTATAAATCCAATAGGCTTCACGTCTTAAAAGCAAATTGTTGATATCACCCCCTCTACAAAGTGATTTAACAGCTTCAATGCCAATATATTGTAAACTGAATGTTTAAATCTTTCAAAATGTTGTACTACTGGACTTCTAGGGTCATGCAGCCTAATGGCACTTCGATGTTCGGCAATCTGCATTTTGAGTTGTCTGCTGATTTTTCCCACATAACAGAGTCCACATGAGCAGCGCAGCTTATAAATAACATAAGAGGTCTTACAAGACATCATTAACAATAGTTGGGCACCGTCATTGAGGTTTTTGTTGCCCGACAGATGCACACTTTTTTTAGTTTTTTGCGAACTATTCAATTAAACAAATAAAGAAAGAAACAATCTGTTTATTTCAGAAATGGACGATGAGGATTGTGAAAGGAGAAGGATGGAATGCATAGACGAAATGACTAATCTAGAAAAACAGTTCACTGGCCTCAAAGACCAGTATGTACCGTCCTCTTGTTTGCATTCAATCTGTGCATGAATTCATGTTATTTACAAGTGCATACATTTATTTATTTCTTTTTTACATTGATCACTAAGTGTGCATGCTTTCCTTAGGTTATATAAAGAGAGGCTGAGTCAAGTTGATGCCAAACTTCAGGAAGTGATGTCAGGAAAGGCACCAGAGTACCTGGAACCCCTTGCAGATCTTCAGGAGAACAAGCAAATTAGAACTAAAATTGCAGGTCGGTCTGATGTCCAAACTGAACATGGGATTATTGTTCTTTGAAACTGTGCATTATTAAAACAATACATTCATGCATAGGTATCTACAGAGAATTGTGCTTGGAATCAGTGAAGAATAAATACGACTGTGAAACCCAAGCAGCGTTGCAGCACTGGGAGGTGAGTTTTACTGATATAATCCGCTATTACCTAAACAACGGTGCATGTCTGAAATGTCTTGCTGAGTCATCATAACAGAGCCGTACAGGAGTATTATTATTGTTTGATCTAACAGCGCTAAAAGCCTGCCGGTTACCACATTAAAAGCATGCATCTATTTAAACAAACTTTCAAAATGAAATACAATTCCAATTTGGTTCATTTGATCTCTTCTAGAGTGAAAAACTGTTATTATTTGATACGGTTCAAAGTGAACTAGAGGAGAAGATCAGACGTTTGGAGGAAGACCGTCACAGCATAGATATTACCTCAGGTATTGGAATTGTGAATACGGTCACAAATAATATCGTTTTTTTTGTGTGTTATTTATACAATCTTTGTCATATTTCTCCTACAGAGCTCTGGAACGATGAGTTACAATCAAGAAAAAATAAGAAGAAAGATCCCTTCAGTCCAGACAAAAAGAAAAAGCCTGTCGTTGTGTCAGATATCCTTTACTACAACCAGTTGTACACACCTATAATCAATCTATCCAGAATTTGCTGGATCACTTGTGAGTTTCTTAACATGTGCACGCCCATATATAGTTTACATGCTGCAAGACCTGGATATACTGGAAGACTGGACTGCTATTAGAAAGGTGAGACTGTCAAAAACAGAACTCTTTTTATATGAAACCATTTTTATTGTGGAGCAAATGATGTATTTTGTTAATATCTTGTAGGCCATGGCAACATTAGGACCTCACAGAGTAAAGACTGATGGTGAGATCATATTTATTACTGTATTTAATTTTCGGTTAAATTATACACTACAGTTTAAAAGTTTAGGGACATAGTAAAAAAAACTGGTGTAGAATTTCCCTTTTACTATAGTGACCTTGAACAAATACGTCTGTTCTTAGTCTGTTTTGCTCTGGGCAACTTCCTGGAGTTTTGGTGCATAGTGACTCCATCTAACTCCTAAGTGGTAACCCATTCACAAATTCCAGTTAAATATAGACACACCATCATGTTTGTATAGTTACAGCAGTAATATTGGCTTATCCTATAGGTGCTTTATTATGTAATGTTTAAGTTGTTTTTTGCTACGTTAGTAACAGTAGAACTTGTATAATTTGTTGTAGTCTCTTCAAAGAGTGACAGACCCCAGCACAATGCCCGCTCAGAGGACGGACGCTTGTTTTATGACGGGGAATGTTACAGCCGTGGACAAGCCATATGTATCGACAAGAAAGACGAGTATCCTACGAGGTGAGGGATCCTGAATTACCAAGCTCATATTGATTATTTTGCAGCACTTTTGAGAGTTATTTTTCTCCCGTCTTCTGTTTCAAACAGCGCGTTAATAACTACAGTCAATCACGATGAAGTCTGGTTTAAGCGAGTCGATGGGAGCAAGTCAAAACTCTACATCTCACAGCTTCAGAAAGGCAAATACACCATAAAACATGCCTGATCTACCTGAGATCTGATTAGATGTCAGGATGGCAGTCTGACATGTTTAATAGTGCCATTTTATGTACAGTATATCATGATTTAAATAGCTTTTTGATGTTTAAAAACAGATACGTTGGTGTATTGTCTGTCATTTGAAATGTGAGGAAAGTTGATGTTATTTCATTGTATATTCAGTGCAATACCATTAGTAAGATTATTGCACCGAACAGGTCAAAAATGTAGTATAATTACTACCATGAAATGTGGGACTTTTGTATTTCGATCACTGGGCTCATTTTCCATTTTAGTTCTGCTCAGTGGTGTTTGAACCCAATTCTAATGAGTAGTGATTTTTAATGCCATGTCTGGCTACCAAATGGTTTCCTACTTTTTTACATTTCTGCCTCATCACTGTGTTCCGATACAAATGATATGCCACAATTTGCATTTGCCATTCTTGGTGGCTTTTTTTTTCTAACAGTGTAATGAAATGGTCTTGCTTGTGCGGCATCTTATACTGTATGAAATAAAGCTATTTGAAGTATTTTTAGGAGTGAAAAAACAAGACGACGTTATCACACCTTTTCAGAGTCTCAGCTCTTCAAACAGCTGTTCTCTGTTCCAGATGTGATCTTGCTGCTCTATTTACAGTCTAAACAAGCCATAAATGTGGTGAATACTTTATATAATTAATTGTAATGTGCATTTCAGTTCTGGTCATTGGTTCAGTGTTGTCATGTGGGGTTATAGCACCACCCTTTGGTTTCATTGTTGTACTGTTCCTGTTGTTTTTTATGCCTTTTTTTCTTGATTTATCCATACCTTTGAAAATTCTGTGCTGAATGTTGTTTTTTTCCAGTTATGAATTTACATTGAACAGACTTTCAAATACAGCATTTTGATATCATAGAGCTTTGTTGTCCTTTATGAGTGACACAATTCCATTAATTAGAATAGAAATATCATGGGTTTTTAAAAAAAATAATAATTTTGTAATGGAAAGTTGTGTTTTAACTTTTAAGCTTTGCAAAACTAATTTAGTTAGTGGAATGACAGTAGTATAATTTACTCATGTTTGCCAGAGAATTAAAAATCGTTCACCCCAAAATGAAAATGTACTCCGGCCATCCACGTTAAAGATGTGTTTGTTCCTTCATCGAAACGGATTTGGAGAAATTCAGCATTACGTCACTTGCTCACCAATGGATCCTCTGCAGTGAATGGGTGCCGTCAGAATGAGAGTCCAAACAGCTGATTAAAAACACCACAACAATCCACAATAAATTAACATTATTTAAAACAAATCATTGATATATCCTGAGTTGTGTTCTCATGCACCACACTGTTTTCTGCTATTTGCTAGTCTTAATATCAATAATCATGATTATACAAACTAGATAGATGTACTTTATTCATCCTGAAGGGAACATTAAATACAATTAGCTTGATGATGCTGTAATTTTAATACAATGCAATCTTTATACTGTGGCAGCATAAAAATAATTTAGTGATGTAGAACATTGAGAAGCAGGAACACATATTTTACAAATGCAGCATTAGAGTAAAAGCCACTCATGACTGCTTTTGGGTAATGTGTTATAATTCTGAATATAAAAATCAGATGCTTGTTATTAATACATTCCCATTAATGTGCATATTATAATTCACTGAGAGAAACACCAGGTTAAAAGGATAGTTCACCCAAAAATGAAAAAATTGGTTACCCACATTCTTCAAACTATCTGCTTTTGTGTGTGCAGCAGAAGAAAGAAATTCAAACAAGTTTGGAACAACTTGGGTGGGTAAATGAAAACAGAATTGTAATTTTTGGATAAACTATCCCTTTAAACAGACCACCAAAGATAACATTCAAGTGTGTAAGTAATAGACGGATACATAGACATGACCATGAAGAACAATAGATTTAGATCTCAAAAACTGCTAAAATGCTTTTTGAGTTATGCACTTTTATGGTCAGAAAACATGCAGCATGTATACATGTGTAAAAGCAAATGTACTGCATTAAAACGGAATTTTGTGTTACAAATATAAATATCCACTGGCATTGACAAAGACTCATGTGCAGCCTTTGTTGTCAGAAAAAAAGGCTACTTCATGAGTATCACAGCAAATATTCTTTAACTGAAGTTGAGATCACAGTTCAATCAAAACACTGTTAAACAGATAAAACCTCATTGATGCCCAAAACAATGGTCTAATCAAATAATAACAGACATGAAAAAAGGAACAAAGGTGTGTTCTAACTCTAATGCTTTTAAAATAAATTAAGGGTACAGGACGAACAATATGTTAGTTATTTGTTATACTAGCCTCTCTGAAGGACAGACCTTCTATAAACAGATGTGGCATTAGTGTACTTGAATATACAATAAACAATTCTCCAGTGTAAATGTCCTCATAAAGCGGAGTCTGCACTATATTTCGGTTTATAAAATCTTTGCAAAAGAAAGAGTGATGCAAGGTCCATACAGTGCTGTCTGTACTGTCACATGATGAGCAGCAGGGCTGGGGTTTCTGAGCCGTCATTCTACCGAGTTGTGAAGCACTCTTGACCATTTTTTCATTCCCGTCCTGCCATTTACACAAGCAGTCCCAGCTGAAACCTCTCTACGGCAAGCCCAATGCAGAGGACAGGTGCAGCAAGCCTCTGACTGTTCACGCAAATTTC
This sequence comes from Sinocyclocheilus grahami, assembly GCF_001515645.1. NCBI lineage: Eukaryota > Metazoa > Chordata > Actinopteri > Cypriniformes > Cyprinidae > Sinocyclocheilus > Sinocyclocheilus grahami. The sequence continues at coordinate 2,157,688 of NW_015505297.1, read as the reverse complement.
TTCTTGGTTGCAGTGAAACGCTCCATGTACTGAAGAAAACAAAGATTAAAGTCACTATATGACAATGCAAGAAAGAAAAAGTGTAAAAAATGTAGATTGGCGTTTCACGTTTAAGGCTATTTATATAACGTATGCTACGGGTCAAACCTTTGGAATATTTAGGATTATTTTCATGTTTTGAAATGTGATCTTGCTCACCAAGGCTGCATTTATTTGATTACAAATACAGCAAAAACAGTAAAATCGTGAAATATTTTCTAAATGTTTTCTATAGTTAAATTCTAAAAATGTAATTTATTCCTGTGATACAAAGCAGTCTTTAGTGTCACATGATCTTTCAGAAATCATTCTAATATGTTGATTTGGTGCTCAAGAAACATTTATTTTTATTATATCAGTGTTGAAAACATTTTTCTGCTTAATATTTTTGTGGAAACTGTGATAGACTACCATATAAAAGATAGTGTTAGCATAAATGATCTGCTCATTTTGGGAAATTAAACCGGTACTTATAACATGATTTTCATAAAACCTTTAATGTGTAAAATCAAACTCTTAAAGCTTTCAATTGATGTCAATGAAAATAAGCAGATTTGATTTTGAACAGAAGATATAAATAGATTTACCTGGTTATAAGATTGAAATTTCACTCATATGCGAGTCAAATAAGAGAGGTCGGATTGAATTTCATATTTGTATAGCCACTTGGCCCTGTTTACACCTGGAAGTAAGATCTGTTTTAGGTAAACTAATAACAGATGGACTAACTAACTAGAGGTTTAAACTGGGTTCAAAATGTTTTGAGATTGAATCGATCAAACTACATTCAGAATCAACAACACACAAAACTACATCACATCAGCAGTGTAAACACTAATTTGTCTTGAAAATTATGCTTCAAACAGTAAAATGTTCTTAGATTAATACAGGATTATATTTGGGGGAAATTATATTTGAGTTTTTTTTTTCTTTTTTTAATCCCAGGTGTAAACATGACTGTCAATTTCTCAATTCAGAGCTAGTATTATCTCTTCCTTTCCCTGCTTCGAGATTTTGGGGGATTTGACTTTGTTTCAAAAACAAATAAATAGACCACTTTTGTTTTACATTCAAACTTAAACTGTGGTATTTTCCATCTTGGAAAAACATGTGATATTTATAGAAGAGGATGAGACACACAAAATTGACTGTTAAAGGGATAGTTCACCCAAACATTTCAATTTGATGTTTATCTGCTTACCCCCAGGGCATCCAAGATGTAGGTGACTTTGTTTCTTCAGTAGAACACAAACGAAGATTTTTAACTCAAACCGTTGCAGTCTGTCAGTCATATAATGGAAGTGAATGGAATCACGGCTTTGAGAGTAACAAAAAAAACATACACAAACAAAACCAAATTAAACCCTGCGGCTCGTGACGCTACAACGATCGGTCCGTGCAAGAAACTGAACAGTATTTATATTGTTTTTTACCTCTGATTCACCGCAATGTCCGAACTGTCCTGAGCGCGTTCACATCATCTTCTTTTTCTTGCTTTACGGCGGCTTGCAGACTTATAAGTGCATTACCGCCACCTATCTCTCAAATGGCCATTGACACTATATCTACAATCTCAATTAGGAGTGTAATGTTATTGTTAATTTGGTTTTGTTTGTGTATGTTTTTTTGACTCTCAAAGCCATGATTCCCATTCACCTCCATTATATGACTGACAGGCTTCAAAGGTTTGAGTTAAAAATCTTCGTTTGTGTTCTACTGAAGAAAAAAAGTCACCTACATCTTGGATGCCCTGGGGTAAGATGGGTGAACTATCCCTTTAATACTGGACATGGAATATAACCTGAAAAACAAAAGTTTTTTTTCTTATGTCTTCTTATAAAAGACATAAGATTTAAAGATATAATAGTAGGCTAAACTGACACAAAATTACCTTATCATATCCTTCTAGGTCACGTAACCTTTTAACTTCAAACAGGTTGCCCTCCACGGACAGCAGGGACACCTGGGAGTCTGAGAGGATGGAGAAGGGGATAGAGGAGAGCTCCAGACAGTTCTCCTCCAGCCGTAAGACCTTCAGTCTGGGAGCATGGGACACCTCTGGAGACACTGTTGAAATCTGAAACAGAACAAACACAGCACAAAAAGTCACCCTGAAACTCCTTTATCATGACATGACATTTCCTAAATGCAACAAACTAAAAAAAAACTCACCTGGTTCTGATTGAGGTTGATTTCAATGGCTTGCAGTTCGGCCACTTCTGCAGGAACCACCTGGATCTTATTCTTGGACAGGTCCAGAACATCGAGCTGGCGAAGGGTGCCGAGTCCAATAGGAAACTCCTTGAAGTGATTCCCAGACAGGGTCAAGGTGCGCAAGGACTTCAGCTGACCCACCGATGAAGGAAGCTGCTTCAACTGGTTCCCATTTAAAATAAGAGTCTCCAGCTTCTTGAGTTTCCCGATGTCATTTGGTAGACTGGCTACACACATAAAACAAAAGATCATACATTAATGAACTGAGTGCTTAAGAGTTCATATCACAGAATATAGGCTCCTCTGCAATAAAATGATTGACTATGTAGATACTACAGTAAGAAATGTTTAATGAGCAGCAAATCAGCATATTAGAATGATTTCTGAAGGATCTGAGGGCTAGAGTAATGCATTAAATTCAGCTTTGCATTAAAAGAATAAATTACATTTGAAATTATATTTAAATAAGAAAGTGTTATTTTAATTGTAATAATATTTCACAATATTACTGTTTTTACTCTATTTTTGATCAAATAATCACAGCCTTGATGAGCAAAGAGAACATTTTTAAAAACATAAAAAATCTTATTTATTCAAAATTTTTGGAATATATATTATTTATTTATTATATATATATATATATATATATATATATATATATATATATATATATATATATATATATTGAAATATATTATAATCTCACATTTTTAATTCTACACACACACACATATACATATATATATATATCTCTCTCTCTCTCTCTCAAGTCTTTTCAATGTTCAGCAGTTCAATGGGGATTACTCATTTCACATGCAAAGATGTTAGCCAATCACAACAGAGGTAATTTACATACAAAAGTCTTAAATGTACAGAAGCAAAATGAGCCTATTTAATTCTAAGGGACAAAAGAGTGAAAAATACCATAAAACTATGTTTTGATTGCAAAAAAAAAAACGATACAAAAAATGTAAATAAAAGGTTAGAATGATAAGTTTGTAAGATGGCCATATTTAGCTATTTGTCAACACTTACTCAGTTTATTGCTGCTTATGGTAAGACTCTTGATTTGCTGGAAGCCTCCTACGAATGCTGGAAGCACCTCAATTTTGTTGTTGGACAGATCAACTGTCCGCAGGTTTCCAGTGAGTTTCTGCAGCTCCTCTGGGAACTACATAACCAAAGACACGTGTGCTGTCAATAATCCATGAGGACATCGCTGCTAAGTGCATTTGTGTGGTGAATATGATTACGACAAGCCTATTAGCACCTCCGTCAAACCCTTTCCGGTCAGCTGAAAGACTCCAGTCTTCTGAGATGTTTCCAAATGAGCTTTGAGCGCACTGTTCCCCATTTACAGGATATGGATGCTGCCGAATTTGATATCAGGAAATCCACTGGAAGACTAAAATAAAGTTAGCTAGACCCTTAAATGAACCAAGGTTATAATAATAATAATTCATTACATTTTTATATAGCGCTTTTCTAGGCACTCAAAGCGCTTTACATTGTCAGGGGGTATCTCCTCATCCACCACCGGTGTGCAGCATCCACCTGGATGATACGACGGCAGCCATAGTGCGCCAGAACGCCCACCACACACCAGCTTATTGGTGGAGAGGAGACAGAGTGATGAAGCCAATAAGCAGATATATTGCATAGTGACCATTATTTAAAGGGATAGTTCACCCAAAAATAAAAATGCGGTTAATTACTCACCCAAGTTGTTCCAAACCCGTATGATTTTCTTTCTTTTGTTGAACACAAAAGAAGATATTTTGAAAAATGCTGGTAACCAAACAGTTGCTGGTAGCTGTTGAAACAACATGAGGGTATAACTATTATTGTCTATGACAGACACTATGTTACGATGGTGAATGTTTGTAGTGGCTGCTCAGTGTGAGTGCCAGAGACCACATCCACGTCCTGACATGTATGTGGTAAAAGATGCAGTTGTTGCTATTTAGTTACTTTATTATATAATGACTACCCACCTTACTTTTCAACGCGGAAGTAAGCCGTATTGTACAACTAAATATAGCTGGAAGCGGATGAGACCGGAAGCCAGACACATTAAATTTACAAATGGCTGCGCTTGCTCTTACGGGGAAAATATGGTGGATACCTTCTCTCTTCTACTGAGGCATTGGTAAACTCTCATTAGAAATGTGTAAAAATTGCAAGTAGGGATAACTGCAAGCTGGAGCAGTGGGCGTGGTGAAAGATTAGGGTGTGCTGGAAGGTAGGGGGCGTGGATAAAAGTCTTTAATTGGTTAGGGTTAGTTTCTGTTGTAGCATTCACCTTTCGGCACGCCACCTTTTGCCACGCCCATTACTCCAACCTGCAACTACCTGTACCTTTAAGGGTTGTCACAGTGACGATTTTATACCTTATTTACCCTGAAATGGTTTATAGTAGTACTTTATAAGATACTAATATGCAGCTTTTATCAGAGGTGTAAAGAGTACCTAAAAACCATACTTGAGTAAAAGTACAGATACCTTACAGGGAAAATTACTCCACTACACGTTGCAAGTCACCAATTCCAAAACAACTTGAGTAAAAGTCTTAGAGTGTCTGATTTTAACAGTACTTAAGTATTTTACTTATACTAAATATAGGCTCAAAGATGCACTAGTCAAAGAGACATGCCAGTGAAAAACTGTAACGTTGTGGAGAAGCTGCGGAAAGCAGGCAGAGGCAAGGATCTATGTGCTGGTATTTCATGGAAAAACTAGAACAAACAATAAGGCAAAAACCAAAGGGAACAAAAAACAGAATGACTGGCAAACAGACAACCATTACATTCAACAACTCACAAGGAACTAAAGGAAAAACTAGGGCTATATATACACACAGGGGGCTAACAAGCTTTACAAGATAAGACACACCTGGGGAGACTAATCAAGGGGAACCAATGAACAAACGGACTACAAACTGACTACAAACACCACGGGAGACAGGAAGTGACATAAAAGTCCAGGGCAAGGCACAGAGAGCATGAAACAAAAACCAGAAGGATTCGATTTGTGAGAACAATCACGTTTATTTTCTAAAACCAAAATAAAACTGAACACCTCAAAATTACAAAACAAACAAACAATATCTTTCAAAAAGGTCTCTTCAGTAGCTATAATGGATAAATAAAATAATGTTAAGTAAAATTAACTTGCAGTGGATGTGCTGGTTTGGGCCTCATTGCCGGCTGCAGTCATGTCCTCATCTCATATATAAAACACCGCTGATTCACAAATACTTGCTAAGGAACAGTTTGGGTGAGTAAGGGCAAAACTCACAAGATGCAGTACTTTCAGTGACCTGTAGCAGACAGTATCACGTCTTTTGTAGCAGAAATAAACTGCTGCAGAAAAAAACTAGGTCCATGCCAAATGTAATGTGTAACTGCAACACTCATTTCAACTGTACTGGAGTAAAGAGTACAGATACTCATTCAAAAATGTAGTGAAGTAAAGAGTAAAAGTTGCTGATATCTTTGATACTCAGTAGCCTACAACTACAAAGTACCCGAAAAGATACTCAAGTACAGTAACTAATTACATTTACTCCAATACTTTACACCTCTGGCTTTTATGCATATAAGATATTAATATGATACTATACTAATATGATAAGATACTAATATGCACTGTTGATAAGGTACAATGTTCCCTTGAGGGCATTTCCCAGTGACAAGCTGTTGTACGCATATTCATAAATTCATACAGTCTGTGTATAATTTGCCATTACTATATTTGATGGAACAGCAGAGGCCATCAAACTAACAGGGAATGTTCTCAGAAAATTCTGTCAAGATTCTCTGAAAGTTATGAATAAACGTTCTTTCAGAACAACCTATTTGGTCTTTAATAATTTTCTCAAAATGTAGCACGAAAACATTTATGCATCATTCATGGAACACTCGTTTTCCTGAAATGTTTTAGTTGGATGCTCGTCTAATGTATTTAAAAAAATGTAAACATTTTTTAAACTTGTTTCAGAATGTTCAGAGAAAATTAAAAAATAACATTCCCATAATGTTAACAAAACCATCAAATGAAATGTTCCCTTAGCGTCCGCATAACCAAAAAAACTTTTACACATTTAGAGAATGTTCAGAAGCATATTTATAACTTAAAGGAAACATTAGCAGAATATTCTTAGAACATATTTTATTGGGCAATGTTTTTTATTGACGTCTTTATTTTGTGTTTTTTTTCACAAAAATCAGTTACTATAGATACTATAGATAACTTTTTAAAAAAATGTAAACATTTTTTAAACTTGTTTCAGAATGTTCAGAGAAAATTCAAAAATAACATTCCCATAATGTTAACAAAACCATCAAATGAAATGTTCCCTTAGCGTCCGCATAACCAAAAAAAACTTTTACACATTTAGAGAATGTTCAGAAGCATATTTATAACTTAAAGGAAACATTAGCAGAATATTCTTAGAACATATTTTATTGGGCAATGTTTTTTATTGACGTCTTTATTTTGTGTTTTTTTTCACAAAAATCAGTTACTATAGATACTATAGATAACTATAAATCAAAAGTTAAGATAACTACATCAAGACATCGGTTTGGTTATGGAGAGTGCACAATAAAGATCAGTAACCGATAAGTGTTATACTTCATAAAATGTATTGTTAACTGGACAAATAAAACTCAAAAAATCAAAACATGTTTAAATATTTTATTAATACTCAATACATAAGTATAATAACTGTCTACTAACTAAATAAATGCAAATATTTAATACAAAAATAATTCTGGAGCTATTTTGTTTGCAAAATAACTTAAAATCAGTTAAAGGTCTCAGCTTCATTGGAACAAATAAATAAGTTCATTCTAACATGGAAACATATAAGTCATTTTAGGAGGTTTTGGCGCACACACACGTACAGCCCACTATGACTCTCTCAAAAGTCGCCCTGAAACACTTCCTGTCCTCCTTATCCTGTTTCAGCACCAGGATGTCCTGATAAATAGGCAAAGAGTTCAGTCTCGTATCCATGCCACTGGGAAAGGTGCAATATTCTGAATTGCACTGGGCTTCAAAGATGACCTGTGGTATTCTGTGTGGTGAAATCTTTGGTCTGAAAGTAAAGAAAACAAGAAGCTTATTCCTCTGAGACAAAACCCACAGAACTAACCAAGACCTGCTTTACTTGATGTTTCACACTGACGTCACATGGCCTGCTGTATCTTAAAAATGCTTCCATAGTAGCCATGACAGCTAGCTTAATGTTAACCTCCCAAACATAGCAATACATCTGATTCCTGATACGTCATCAAACTTTGTGTTAGTCATGAATTGAAGATTATTTTCATTGACATTAAGCACTAAGCAGAAATCAACATCATTCTACCTCTGTAACTCCAAATCTTCATACGTTTTGATTAACTTCAGAGATTGGTGAATGTATCATTTGTTTCTGTGTCTTTGCAACTCACATCCAGGTCCATGCAGATAGTGAGCGGTTGTGGATGTTGCCATTTCCCTCCGCATCTGTATCCGGAGAGGCAGAAAAGTCACTGGAAATCATCAAACTAGTGTCACATAGTCTTTTCTGCCCTTGTTTTGCAAATGTGAGGTTCGCCAGTGCACAGCCCAGCAAAACCTGAAAGAAAGATCATAATCTTTTATTATATTTCACTAAAATCAAACCATTTCTGAGCGGACGTGTCTTTTCGTCACAACATATTACATTTAAACTTAATCTAAAAAGTTTACTCTTTAGGAAAGCAAGCAAATAGTGTCAGCATACCTATTAGCATCGCTAACAGAGTTAACTTTGAACGTTTCGGTCTTCTCACCATGTATTTAGCGTTGAAGAAGCTCAGAAACATCTTTAATGCCCTCTGCTTATTCTCTTGCAGTGTGAAAATGTTTCTCGTTCACCTCATCTATTTATGCAATGCTTTATCGTGATTGCATAGATAATATGGCCTACCTCTGACCTGGATTCCCTCATCAGATCAATTGATAGGTGATTGGCGCTATGTTTAGACCTACATTTTTCCTCTCATTGCCAGTAATCTGATTTACGGATTAAAGATCAGTCTATGTTGGCATTGTTGCAGATCCATTTGACCGAATTTTGATTGGATAAAAAAAAGATGAATCATAATAATCAGGCTCTTTGGGTGAGTTATCAAGATTTTGTATCCTGTTCAATCTTTTAGTCACATTTCGAAAACTCTATTTGGTCGTGTCTTGTCTGATTAGGTTTTGCGCATGGAGAATCATTTAGAAACTTTTATTAAACACACCTTGCATTAATTTCATGCCAGTTTAATATGTTGAAAAACTATTTTCAATAAGAAACTGCTAGTAAATGTCACAACTAAATACTAAGAAGTTAATACGCTGAATACAGTAACACAACACACTATATATAGCGGGAAATTGAGCATGAAGTAGAAAGACTGAAATAGTATTTTCTTGTAAAAAGTACAATAGTTTGTTTTATTTACAACTTTTAATTTATTTATTTATTTTTAACAGTGACACTCTTGCAAGATAATCTTAAATGAAGAATTAATGTTTTTATTTGTGAGAATTTTCATTCAACATGGTCATGGTATAATGTGTGGTATAATTTAATGAATAGCAACTGGTCTTCATTGTGTTGATGAAGGCTACAGTCATCCTAATGTGCCAAATAAATGTATATATTTTCCTATTAAAAATGAACATGCATTTCCTGCTTTCTAACTTATTGACAAAGCACAAAAGACCAGTATATATTACACTTTGGATGCTTGTATTCTACCATGGTTGGTTGGTTTGCACCCACTAGACAGCTAAGTCAGGAAGACCCCTTGGTGAACCAACTTCACCAGAAACACTTTGTTGGTTGTTATTTAAAGGGATAGTTCACCCAAAGATGAAAATTCTGTCATCATTTACTCACCCTCATGTTGTTTATAACCTGTATAACTTTCATTTGTGGAACTAAAAAAGAAGGTATTTTGAAGAATGTTGGTAACCAAACTGTTTTGGTTACCACTGGCTTCTATTGTATGAAAAAAAAAATACTGAGACATTTCTAAAAGAAAGGAAGTCGTACAGATTTGAAAGAACGTGAGGGTGAGTAATGATGACAGAAGTTTCGGACAAACGTTCTTCCAGTAACATTTAATAGAAAGTTAATTCAAAGTTATCTGGTCTTTAATAACGTTCTCAAAACGTTAGCAGAAAAACCGTATTTATACATCATTTATGGAACATTTTTCTGAAACGTTTTATTTGGACGTTCATCTAAGATGGTTTAGAGAGCATTCAAAAGAAACATTCCTATTATGCTTGCAAAATAATAAAATGAAATGTTCCTTTTAATGTTGTCTTTAACGTTCACATAAGCAAGAAAAAACTTTTTTTTTAACACTGGACTGGACATTCGGAGAACAGTCAGAAATAACGTTTTCATAACTTAATGGGAATCTTAGCAAAACGTTCTTTGAGCATATTTTTGTTAGCTGGGAACCTGGAGCAGGGAATTTACGCTGGTTGGAATATTTAACTATTACATAATCAGTTCACATGCACATTGTTGAAGCTGGGTTTGTAATCCAAGTTCCTTGAAACTTTTTATATGGTAAAGAGCAGAATGTAATTGTATAAAGCTGTAAATTGATTGTTACATCATTGTAAAACATTACTTTTACTCACTGTCTCACATTATTCTCATTTGATTCAGATCAGTACTGAACCAAAACAATGCCAAAAACTATGCATGAATGAATATGCCAGTGTATCAACAAATATTTGTAACTGTTTGAATAAGCAAAATCAATGCAAAAAACAAAACAATGCACTCTTTATCAAATACATGCCAAATATCAATAACGAAAGTTGATTATCTAAAACGATTGACTCTCATTAAGCTATTTGCCATCTCAAGAGTCTCTCGGGAAATTCCGCGCCATGTCGAACGTGTCAAAGCAAAATGTTAAATCATGCTTATTCTTATATAGATGCTGTGGCTGGTATATACTGATGCATGAGAACTTATCCCAGCATCAAAGTAAGAAGCGCTCTTGATAGATTGTTTTCACTGATACAGTGTATATGCGGTGAGATCAACAGCATCTGAGAGCTACAGTGCAAACCGGCCTATTTTCACCACCCACATAACCGTTCACATTTGGTTGCAAGGACAGCTCCTTTTTTGGTCAGTATTCTGAATTTGGTATATTTGTTATTTTTCTTTTATTATGTATAATTGTATTATTTGCACACACACTTTGGATGGGTTAAATGCAGAGAACTAATTCCAAGTATGGGTCACGTCACTTTCACTTTAAAAGTTGGTTTTAAGACATGCTTTTCCAAATAAACTTATATTTGGAGCAGTTGAGGGTTCAGTGCCTTGCTCAAGGGCACCTCAGTTGTGGTACTGAAGGTGGGAGAGTGCTGTACATTCACTCCCCCCCACCTACAATCCCTGCCAGTACGAGACTCGAACCCACAACCTTTGGGTTACGAGTCTGGCTCTCTAACCATTAGGCCACAACTTCCCCTTATTGAGTATAAAAAAGAAAAAAATGCTTTATTTAGTAAAAATTAAGTCAAGTCAAGTCAAGTCACCTTTATTTATATTGTGCTTTTAACAATACAGATTGTTTTAAAGCATCGTTACAGCATTAATTAGGAAAATAGTGTGTCAATAATGCAAAATGACAATAGTAAACACTCAATTTTCAGTTAAAGGAAGTTCATCATTGAATTCAGTGATGTCATCATCCAGCTCAGTTCAGTTTAAATAGTATCTGTGCAATCCACAAGAAGTCGACGATATCACTGGAAATGAAGTGTCCCCAATTAAGCAAGCCAAAGGCGACAGCGGCAAGGAACCAAAACTCCATCGGTGACAGAACGGAGAAAAAACCTTGGGAGAAACCAGGCTCAGTCGGGGGGCCAGTTCTCCTCTGACCAGACAAGACCAGCAGTTCAATTCCAGGCTGCAGCAAAGTCACATTGTGCAGAGGACTCATCTGGTTCCTGTGGCCTTTAACGGATTTGAATATTAGAAATGTGTTAGTGTGTTATGTGTAAGCCAGGTTAAAAAGATGCGTCTTTAATCTAGATTTAAACTGACAGAGTGTGTCTGCTTCCCGAACAATGTTAGGTAGATTATTCCAGAGTTTGGACGCTTAATAGGAAAAGGATCTGCCGCCCGCAGTTGATTTTGATATTCTAGGTATTATCAAATTGCCAGAGTTTTGAGAACGCAGTGGACGTGGAGGACTATAATGCAATAAGAGCTTGTTCTAATACTGAGGTGCTAAACCATTCAGGGCTTTATAAGTAATAAGCAAGATTTTAAAATCTATACAATGTTTAATAGGGAGCCAGTGCAGTGTTGACAGAACCGGGCTAATATGGTCATACTTCCTGGTTCTAGTAAGAACTCTACACTGTAAAAAAAATTCTGTAAAATTTACGGTAAAAAAACGGCAGCTGTGGTTGCCGGAATTTTACCATAAAAAATACGGTAGCAACATTTTAGGTTTTACGGTTTTAACTTAAATATACAGTTAAATACCGTAATTTCATTAACTGATATAATGTTAATATACCAACCTATTGAAGTACTGAAATCTGTTTTGTACCTTTGTAGTACACTGATAACCACCAAATGCAGGTGGTGATGAGAAAGTCACATGATGAAACAAAGCCCATCACAAGCTGCTTTTAAATAATAACATATATAGAAGGTGCACAGTGTCATTCACACAGACACTAAACACCATCATGGTAACACATGAAACTGAAATAATGCAATAAACATTAATTTAACAACATTAGGTGTAACACACAACCCTAAAATACAAAACTAAGAAGAAAAAACTAAGAAGAAACAAAAAAACATCAAATGTGAAATGTAACGCCGGGAATTCTGGGAATGTCAATTTACGGTTATTCACTGTAAATTATAAGGTCTTTTCCACTTCCAAAAACGGTATACTACCGTAAAATGAATGTCCAATGCATGTAATGCCCACTACAGTTTTTCACCGTATATAGTAGGGGAATTTACCGTCATTTACAGGTCATGAACGCATTAATTAACATTTCTGCATTTGACATTGAGAGCATAGGTCGGAATTTAGATATAATTTTGAGATGGAAAAATGCAGTTTTACAAATACTAGAAACGTGGCTTTCAAATGAAAGATTGCTATCAAATAGTACATCTAGGTTCCTAACTGATGACGAAGAATTGACAGAGCAGCCATCAAGTGTTAGACAGTGTTGTAGGTTATTACATGCGGAGGTTTTAGGTCCAATAATTAACGCCTCTGTTTTTTCAGAATTTAGCAGTAAGAAATTACTCACCATTCAGTTTTTTATATCGAGTATGCATTCTGTTCGTTTTTCAAATTGGTATGTTTCGCCGGGCCGCGAAGAAATATAGAGCTGAGTATCATCAGCATAAAGCAGTCATTCAAAAACTATGAAACCACATTTTGCAAAGTTGACAATTAATCAGTATGATTGTGTGACGTCTATTAATGGACAGTTTTTTTCATGGTTGCCCTGTGGCTTAACCCAGTGTTATGTCACCGTTATGCCTTTCTTTGATGTGGCGGCTCCCAGTGCGGGAATCCTCTCTGTGTAGGTTTTTTTTTACTTGCTTTCAAATTGACTGATGACAAACCATTTACAGCGAGCGGAAGCTACTCAGCAAATCCCTGACCTCATTTTACCATTCTGCTTTTAATGGAAGGAAAATATAGCAAAGATCTTTTGTGATCAGCCGGCCCTGTATTGTGTAATTTCACCACAATAAAATACATTATTTGATTTCCACTTATTGAGTGGCCAAAAGAAAACCATTAGCATGACCACTGTGACGGAATAAGAATATTACTAATTGCTTGGGGAGAAAAAAGCCTTAGAGCTGCTTATGCAATTGAGTTGAACTTCATCATTGCCTATTTCAAAAAAATATGAAACTTTAAGGTTCTCCCAAGTTTGTGATTAATCAGTTGGCAGTTTTAAATGAAATATCCATCATAAATAATAGCAGTGCTGCTTTTGTAACTCAAAAAAATAAAAATAAAGATTATAATATGATTCATAATATGCCTTGAGTAGTAAAAATCCAGAGTGGGATTTGGAAATAATCTCACATATGATGAAATTGCGAAAATGACGTAACTAATATGTAGCGTGGAAATTTAGGTTAGAGATTTCAGTTCTTTTAAAGGTTCTCCAAATTTGTGGTCTTATGTAGGTCACTACAAAAGCCCCTGTTCCTGGACGTTGAGTAACTGAAATCCTTTTCATGATTAAGTAAAAAGGTGATCTAAGATTTCAGGACCTTCTTTGAAACTCCAAGAAGTAGGTCAGAGGCCTGCGTCACATTTTAAACAGGTTTTGGGAACCTTCAGGGTTTAATGGTCTAAAATAATGAATCATTTCATTTTTCATCCAAAAATGAAAATTCTGTCATGTTGATTCAAACCTGTATGTTTTTTTTTCCTTTTGTGGAACATATTTTTTGTCAATCCAATGAATGTCAGTGGGGTCCAATATTGTTCAGATCACAATTTTCTTCAAAATATGTATAAAGTAAAACAGTTTTGAAACAACATGACAGAATTTTCATATTTGGGTGAACTGTCCCGTTAAGTATTTTTAAATCATGAAACAAAGTATATATTGCTTAAAGGTTTACAACAAAGACTATCCTTTATTGATCTTCACAACAAGAACACTTTTGAAATGCATGTATTTAAAGCTGTCATACTGGTTTGGGGGATTACTTGTATGGTATTACTGTCATTTGCATGTGCATCGCCCTCAATTCTGAGTCATGAAAATGCGCCCCTGCCCTTTCCCCACAATCCTTAGAAATTTCAGAGTAGGAGAGGGTAAGACCGCAATTGCTCTGCAACTGACGCAGTCGTAAACCAGCACCGGTGGGAAACTGTGCATCCGTGAGATGCAAGCCATTACAGACACTGGGGCGGAAGTCTCCATGTCGATATGACTTTTTTTTTTGCAAACTATGTCAATCGAGGTTGCTGGCATTAACAGAAGGCAACGTGGGAGCTGACATATAGTGGACAGAATCACAACCAGCAAGAATTTAATTCATCACACTAATATATTCCTTCTGATCTGAGTGCATATGGGACGGCTGTCAGTGAAAGTAGGTTATGTTAGGATATAATGGTTGCTATGCTAAGGTGAAATAAACACAATAATATGTGGGCACAAAATGTATTTAGACACTTCAAAAACACAAAATGTATCAATTTCCTTGCATTAGATAATAAAATATTAAACCAAATGGCATTTATGTGAAATAAAAAGACTTACTAAATATTTTACTAAAAGAACCATAATTAAAAATAAATTCAAAAAGTATTTGGATGCTTTTTAGTTGTAAAACGTTAGTGGAATGTGTCCAAATGACATCAATGACTTCACACATCCACTAAATATCACTTTGGGTCCATTTGGTTAGATTTAATAGCCAATAAATAAATAAATGGCTGTGAAAAGTGTGGAAGGCCCTTTCACCCATGGGACAATCAATCAATCAATCAATAAAAAAGCTAATTATGACTTTTTGTCTCACAATTTAGACATTTGTCCTCGTAATTGTCAGAACTGAATTGAATTGTGAGATAAAAAGTTATGAACTGTGAGATATAAACTCTTCTGGGAAGACAAGTCTGAAGAAGACTCAATTCTGAGAAGCAAAGTTGTGAGAATTGTGAGATGTAAATTAAAAATTGTGAGAAAAAAGTTGCAATTACTTTTTTTTATTTGTCATTCCGTTGCGGAAACAAGCTTCCATAGAATTGTGAGATTATATCTCAATTCTGTTTATATCTCATAATTCTGACTTTTTATCAGAATTTGAAGTTTACATCTGACAATTCTGACTTTTTTTCTCAGAATTACAAAAAATAAAATCCGAATTGCAAGAAGAACAGTCAGAATTGTGGGATTAAAAAAAAAGCTTTTTTATAATTTTATCACGTGGTGGAAACAAGCTTTCATAGGGTGGTGAAGTCTTCTGAAAATCTGCAGAAGAAACATTTATATCTTATACAATGAAAGTAAACATTGTATATTTTTGGATAAAAATGTTAAGTATAAGTGCATCATTAAATGCATTGTTTAAAACAAATTTGTCAAAAGGAAATAACAGAGTGTGATATTTGATTGCAGTGACACAATACACTCAAGTGATTTTGCTGACACATTGAATATGACAACATAAAATACCATCAATGGGGAGAATTCATCACAGGAAGGAAGTGCACGAACAGGCCTCTCTATATAAACTGCACATGCCACTGCAAATGTAGAGCAGCGAGACTTAAGACTGACAGAAGACATCAGAAAAAAAACAGGTCAAATGAATGCAACTATGTCATCAGCGCTTACCATCCAGTTCCTCATGGTGAGTATTGCTGAAATGTTCGAAGACGGCCTGCTAATATCTCCTAAGGATTTTTGTTGCCGAAGTCGCAATGCTAATACAATTGAATCTGAAATGACAGTGTCTGTGTTTCACAGGTGGCTTGTGTGATGGGGCTTGTTTTAATATCATTTGGAGCTGAGGGGGCACCTTCAAAACATCTTCCGAAGAAAGGAAAGCAAGAAGAATTGGATCCATCATCATCATACCGGTTGATCTTGGATCCTGAGTTCAAATCCCCGGCCAACCCGAACCTTCCAATAAACAACGACTCCATCTCTCCATGGACCTACACGTAAGACCTTAGTATATACGCTTAAAAATAAAGATTCTTTATTGGCATCTATGGTTCCATGAAGAACCTTTGACATCTACGAAACCTTTCCATTGGTTCGTTAGATTATTCAAATGTTCTTCACACTAAGAAAAAATGGTTCTTTTAAGAACTGTTCACTAAAAAGGTTCTTTGCTAAACCTGAAATGGTTCTTCTATGGCATCACTGCGAAACCCCCGTTTGGAACTTTTATTTGTAAGAGTTATGATCATGAACCACATTCACATGCGCTTCTTTGTTGTTTTTAGAACTAGAACGTGACTGTTGCAACACGCAAACCTAAAACTTCACATGATTCATTTTGTTTCATAGGTTTATGCATGACGAGAGCCTGTACCCTTCTAACATCGCAGTGGCGAAGTGTTCACTGACTGGATGTCTGATAGATGGCACTGAGGACCAGGATTACCAGTCCAAACCTATTTACACCCAAATCATGGTCTTGAGGAAAATTCGAGGAGATAAGCACAACTATTCCTTGAGACTCGAGTACAAAACCATCGCAGTGGGATGCACCTGCGTTCGTCCATATGTACAACATTTTTAAAATGTGGGAGCTGATGGAGTTACAATACTGCAGATGTTTGATCATTAGCGTTACAGTATTACAAATCCAGAACATAAGGCTTAAGACTTATGACTTTATAATTTATTTATGGTATCATATACATGTTCGCGAAATGTGGGATATTTATTTATTTTCATGATATTATATCTGTTAATTATATTGGATCCATCATCATCATGCTGCCTGATATTTGTATAATGAGTTCAACCCTTCGACTTGATCCATCTAATAATCTAATTTATAAATGCCATTATACATGTGCTTTCAGATGTATGTTGTTTATTTTCACTGGATTTAAAAAATATATTTTTTGAAGATTTTTATTCAAATATTTTGTATTAACTTTTTATTTATTGATCCGAATGTGTTTTTAAGGATATGACTGATGCAATAAATGAGAAAAAAATTACAAATATTGTTCTGATGGTCTTTAAAAAACCCCCCCAAAAAACTCAAAATCCATAATGAGGAAGTCACAAGGACAAAACTATACCAGCAGTCCTTTAATTCCCTCTGCTTCTAAAATATATCACAATTTCTGTACAGAATATAGCCAAATCAGACACCAGCTGATCATGAGGCAAGTGAACATACGTACAGCGGCAAAAGCTTGAGCAGTTTACCAAAAATAGAGCCTTAAAGACAGGACAGAGGACAAACTGCATCCACATGGGCAAAGTACATGAAACCATCCAAACGTCATCCAGATACTTATAAACACAAAAAAAGTTATCACTCACATTCACTCATTTTTGGCACTATTGGCATACAAGCTCATCGCAGAGACAAACACAACTCTGCGTTTCTCAGATTAAGGTAGTAAAGATTCCATCACAATCTTTGCTGGCCAGCCACTTCCGTTCATCTGACAACATGGCCATCGTACCTTACAATGACATAGTGATATCATAATCTGTTTCAGAGTCATAATCTCTTATGATCCAAGCTAAAAAGCTCAGCGTGATAGTCAGTCCTTTGGTCAATGGTCTCCCATATGATCAGCATGTGTTGTGAGAAGATCTCAAGGCACCTGGAACATAAAGTTCAGAGATATAGCAATTAATAACAGGACAAAAACCACACGGTCACACACCAAATGGCTTTTCACAAGTTTTATCAAGTGCATCATGGCATGCAAGCATTAAAATGGTTGATTTCGGCCACATTTAATACACTATTTGTCAGGTAACTAACAAATATTCTACTAATGATTTCTCAACTACAACAAACCAACACTAAGACACAATAATACAAAGCCAGACTACAGTAATAAGTACACATCACCTCTTTGAATGCACAAACAATGTTACAAACAGATAATTCACAGCAGTACAACACAAATTCACATCTTGGTAGTTTTCATCGAACTTGTTGTTCATTATCTTTATCCCATCAGTACATGCAAAGCTATTATATACTAAAGACTAAAGAGATGGATGATGACACAGTTTGGCGGCAAACAAATCTCAAATTAATTCCCAATTCCACATCCATGATACACGGCATTTTTGCGTGGCAGCAGACACAAGAATATTGTTTCTTTAGCTGCAAATATCATATGTGAGGCCTTTGAATCTTTGCCAATTCCAAAACACAGCCTTTCTTAGCATGAATAGGACCTGCTAGGCCATATTTTGTTGTTTTTTCTTGAAAATTCTGGACAAGAATGCTATTGATTCATGTCATTCTACTGGCAATCCAGTTCCACCTGCTCCTTGTTTTTCCTCACCTCCTCAGCATGCTTGTCCTGGAAAAAACACAAGACAAAAAGAAGAACTATTAAATAATAGCTCAATCTCAACTTTAAAGTGCCTTTAAAAAAGTCTACCTAGTGGCACCAAATGGAATTGCAAAACTGATGCCTATTTCCAAAAAAGTAACATTCAGATGGTCTCACCCTAAACTCATGTCATCAGCTGAGCAGATTGCGATTCCCTTTTGTGCCATTAGTGGTGCAGTAGTAATACTGCAGCTTTAAACATGGAACTGGGTTAGGATGTAAAGATGCACCGTACCTTCTCCTGAAGACGTTCCAGCATGGCAGCGATGTGGGCCTCCCTGTTCTCTTTGTTAATCTCCATTCTTTGCTCCAGCTTTTCTTTGGCCATCTTGATGAAGTTGTTGTGTTCCTCTATGGCTTTCTGGGCCACATCTCGCTCATGTTCTCTCTTTTCAGCCAAGTGCTTCAGAAGTTCAGCTTCCTGACACTGTGGAGATTATGCATAAGATTCTATGTAACTCAGCATGAGACTCAGATAGAATCATATTTATTATCTTTTGTTATTGTTAACTAAAACTCAAACTATATAAAAAAAATCATTGTTATTATTTGAAAAAAAAAATATATATACACACACACACACACACACACACACACATATATATATAAGTACAAAAATGACTCAAATTTAAAATAAAATTCAAATGAAAACTTCAATTATAAAAATAAAGCTAATGCAAAATATTATAAGACCATAAATAATACTATATTATTTACAATATAATATTTACAATTTATAATAAAAAACACTGAGCATATCAGCTTTTAAACATCTATCTGAAGTTGTCTTGCGTCTATTTAAGTTCAAATTAGCAAGCCAAACTATATCTCAGTAATAGATATGCAAGTGAAAGCAATAATAATTAGACATGTCTGATTACCGACATCAACTAACTAATTGATATTGAGAGTATCCTCCACAAAAAACATCACTGTTCCTCATCATTGTTATTATTTGAAAAAAAAAATATATATACACACACACACACACACACACACATTTATATATATATAAGTACAAAAATGACTCAAATTTAAAATAAAATTCAAATGAAAACTTCAATTATAAAAATAAAGCTAATGCAAAATATTATAAGACCATAAATAATACTATATTATTTACAATATAATATTTACAATTTATAATAAAAAACACTGAGCATATCAGCTTTTAAACATCTATCTGAAGTTGTCTTGCGTCTATTTAAGTTCAAATTAGCAAGCCAAACTATATCTCAGTAATAGATATGCAAGTGAAAGCAATAATAATTAGACATGTCTGATTACCGACATCAACTAACTAATTGATATTGAGAGTATCCTCCACAAAAAACATCACTGTTCCTCACTTTTCTTCTCTCCTCAGCTGCATCCAGTTTCTTCTGGATCTCCTCCAGCGAGGGGTCACTGCGAGGTGGGAAAGTGGGATGGAATTCCCTCTGACCGTCAAAAGATGGAGGTCTGAGGATGACCTCAAAGGCCTGGCCCGATGACCGCTTGTTTAGCTCAATCACCTCCATGTCTTTAATAATGCCAAGGTTGAGGTCCACAACATCTAAAACAGAAGATCAACAATGACTAATTTGATTGATATTTATTCATGCAACTGATTGATTGATTGAGAACAGACGTCATTACAATATGTTCCATTTACTGTAGGTTCACTTGACCATGTAAAAACAGGGAGTTCTATCTGAAAGTATGCAAGATTTTAGATTTGAGGTGCCTTTAAGGTACCTTGTGTTTTCTTGGTGGGCTTTTCCCGAGGCTCTGGTAGGATGCAGGAGCAGAAGAGAGACACTAGAGGGAGCTCCTTCATCTTCTCTCTGTATGCTGCAAAAGAGAGAGAGTTATTTTGAGGTAACATCATCACTGATGCCATGTGCTCACACATCATTCCTTCAGCTCCATTAAACACTCCCAAGTTCACATGTGAACAAGCAGGTGGATGTACACGTACCTGCAAGAGTCATCTTTCCTTTTTCTGAGTCCTCCAAGGCGTTTCAAACTCAACTGATCCTGCAGGAGAGAAAAACGATGATGTAATGAGAAACCACAGTCAATCGATTCCTCTGGATAAGTCTTTGTCCTCACATAAAGGTCCCACATCCAAAGATTATAAAATAACAAGCCCAAATCAAACCTTCATACTGCAAAATTTTTTTTTTATAATCATATAAATAATAAAACTCTTTGAAACTGAGAGGCAAAATTCCATCAGATTAATCAGTTTGCATCAAGTTTTTGTTTTAAGCATAATTAAAAAAAAAAGTGGTTCATGCCTAAAAAAATAAGAGAAATAATAATAATATAATAATAAAGATAATAATAATAATAAAGAATTATTAAAAATTAAAAAATTATATATATTCTCAGAAGACTTAATCATTTACATATTTTAGCTACTGGTTAAATATATATAAAAAAAAAATACTGAAGAAAATGATTTGTTTGCAGTGTAAGAGAACCACACAGCTACATCTAAGCACATACTAGTATGCATACCATATCAAATCTATTTTAATCCACATAACAAAGCAAGGAACAAATACATTCAATGGTAATATACTTGATGGCAATCGTTTGCAAAATACAGCATGAATGAATCTGGTTTGCTCAGGGTTTATGTTCGTCTCTCAGCCTACGCGCCTTCTCTAATAGTCTCTCTCGCTCATCCTGCCTCTGCCCTCGCTGTGCCCCCTCATTTCCCACGCTCACGATCGCTGCACCCACTAACACCGTTGAAACTTTCTGACATATTCAGTGCATGGGTTTATTCTATAAAACATTTCAACACTTTTAGAGGTCAATTGATAGCATAAAGGGCAAAAATGTTGATTCTGTAGGCCATTATAGGACAATGTGCATCATATTTCTTGTCACACTGCATGCACACAAATGAAAAAATCCTCCTGATTTATTGATGTCAGCAACACTGATATAATAAATAATACATGCTTTGGAACACAACTCAACAGCACTGTTGTCTACCTTAAACAAATACAAATTTCACATGCATTTGTTTGCAGCTCTTGCAAAGCAAGTCATTTTCTCAACCTCCCACTGCCTTCTGATCGGAATAAACGCTTGTTGGTTTAAAAGCAAAGGAAGTGCCGCTCTATGAAGGGGCCGTGGCCTTTTGCACACTAACATACTGTAAAATCTCACCTCTCAGTGCCACCCAGAGTGCAGACTAGCATACTCACTGCAGGACCTCTGTGTATTCAAAAACACACTTTGCCCTACATTTTCCACATAGCTATTTTTCACCTTGCACGACTATAATGCACTCTGTACTTTGCAATGCACATCTTTTCTTTAGACTAACGTGATTTCAAGTACAATATCATGAGACCACTATTTTAATTTCTAAATTGATTCCGATATACTCTTAACAGTCGCAAATCCCCCCCAAAAATCATGCTTATATATACATTTATGCATATATATAAGTCTAATAACCTCGACTGCATGCTCTAAATCTTGCATGCATGCAAATCTGCAATGCAACATAATCTAAGGAATGCCCAACTAGATTTCTGCGCTATTAACACCAGAACAAAAATAGAATTAATGGAACTTGCTATAGTGAATAAAACTTTAGTCCAACAGATTTCCAGTCTCCTTTTGTCCTGCAAAAGAATAATACAGTAAATAACAAATTATGATAACTCACCGACAGAGTTATGTGATCTTCTGCCTTGAGTCTTTCCCTCACGTTCAGTCTGACAGTCTGCTGCTGTTTGGATGCTCAACCTGGCAGCATCAGCAACACCTCTGCTAGATAAAGCATGACATCACCTCCCAGTGCTGTGATTGGTCGAGAGGGATGCAGGCTTCTGATGGGCTGGAATGGCTGGGAGTGCAGATAGGGGGTGGTTAACGCTTTGTTGAAAGCTGGTTTCAGAGAAAGAAAGGGCATAGATTCTGCAGCTTTATGCAGAAGAAACAGTATTTCTTCTTAATTTTTAAATATGGCAAAAAATATTGAGTAATTAATAAATATTGAGTAATTGAGAATTTTTTTTTTTTGGTTTAATATTGTTTATGGAAGCATGGCTATTGGAGCTATCAAAAATAGCACAGAGATTACTTTAATTTGCTTTAATATATGTAATTTTTTAGCAAATAAAGACTTGGAATCCATGTATTCCTTTTTTAGTTTATTTCAGTTTAGAATTTAATTACATGCAGCATCGTGTGCTAAACCAGTTCTGTCTGGTTTTGGGAGCTGTTCGAAATGTCATGTCTAAAAACGGAGGAGGACAGGGATTTATGTGTCATCTTCTCACTCACTCATGGCTGGAGTCTTGATGATGACTATGACACAGTAACCTTGCCAGCATGCTCGTTTGGATTTGGGCAAGACCGGGCCTGTTTGAACAGTCTGTCAATGGCCCATCTGTTGCTCTGGTCCTGTGCCAAATCAATTACTGGTGTTTTTACAATTTCAAACACAGCTTGTAGAACATTGCATTTCTTTTATGTAGAAAAACCTGATTTACAACCAAAATTGTAATATGCATGTAGCATCTCTAATTTCAGAAATTAATGGTTTCTAGATGTATTTATTGACATTTTTGTGTAAAAATGGGATTTGTAAAACGAAAAAAATTCACACTGTCCATGTTTGGGATTGACATTCTCCTGTTCACACAGTAGTTCACACACACACACACACACACACACACACACACACACACACACACACAGTATAATAACTGGGGCGTTACCCTTTGTACCATTTAGGTACTAATGTAGGCCTACACTGTACGTAGGTACAAATAGGTTATGTACCTTTAAGGGACTAAAATGCACCCTTTCGGTGTAAATAAGGTACAAAATCTACTGTCACAGTGACAGCTTTTGTACATTTTGTTTTTCTGAGTGTGGTAGCCATTGACTTCCATATTTCCCCCCTCATTCTATGGAAGCCAATGGCGATCAGCAACAGTTTACCTACATTCTTCAAAATGTCTTCTTTTTTTTGATTAACAGAGAAAGAAAATCATACAGGTTTGGAACAACATGAGGGTGAGTAAATGATGATAACATTTTAATTTGGGGGGAAAATGAGTCAATCTCTTTAATAACTCAAATTCAAGACTGACAGCAATATTCTGCTGCTGTGTGAATGTGGCCAGTAATGTGCAGGCTACTCTTTGATGATTTCAGCACCCAAGGTGCTTATATGAACCTGTTTGCAGTTTCGAGGTCTCTCAGGTGAGGTGGAAATATTCCCAGCGGTCTGATATGGATGTTGAATATGGCGGAACAGAACACACTGTACCTACTTTATTTCCCAGTAGCAACAAGAACACTGAAGTCAGGCACTTACCCTACCAAACAAAACTAAATTACCTGCCATATATCTCCAACCGAGATGTAATGTATTTCTTTAGTGAATAGAACAAAGGAACTCGATGCACATGGGTAAATGCAAAACAAAAGATTGCATAAAAACATTTTTGCAGTTAATAATACAATGAAATGATATATAAGCACATAATTTGTGCAAGAAAGTATCACCCACCCATATAAACTGGAGGTGAGCATTGGGTTGCGTATATGCTGGATGTGATTACTGAAGAGGGCCGCAAGGGGAGGGGAGACGGCAGTGCTCTAGCGATGATGTCATCCAGCTGTCTGTTAGGTGGAGAGTCGTGTGCACGCATACAGGGTTTTTCACATGGCAACAGAGCAAAGAATGCAGCAAACAAGGTCCTGGAACCGATTAACAGATACATGAAGGACAAAAAAGAAAATATACTGGGAATTGCTCGCAAAAGGTGCACCACAATCCTTTGCTGAGTGACAACGAGGGACTGAGAAGACAAGGGTGGGGGATGTAGTGAAGAGGTCCTGGAACCGATTAACAGATACATGAAGGACAAAAAAGAACATATACTGGGAATTGCTCGCAAAAGGTGCACCACAATCCTTTGCTGAGTGACAACGAGGGACTGAGAAGACAAGGGTGGGGGATGTAGTGAAGGAAAACAATCTGCCTGCAAGGAAAGCCTGATCATCACTGGTAACCCTGCTATGATGTCATTTCCAGCCAATCAGGAGCGGTGTGCTGGATTCTCAAGTCAGAATGATGCAGTTTCCAGTTCACATCTGACCTGACAGGCAGTGATGATGATGATGATGATGAAGCTAATCATGCATACAAACAAACCATACCCATTTTTGCTTAGCATAAATATGTTCTCACATAAATATGTAAGAATGTGTTCTAAATAGTTTTTATCATGATGTTAGTTGCTAGGGTGAACAGGACTGTTGCTAAAACGTGCAAATTAAAATATGCTATTATATTATAAATATATAGTTGTGCTCTAGAGATGATTTTCTCTTCCAGAAAATGGGTATAAGAAATGTTGATATTTTTGGTACTTTTTTGGATTTTTTTCTCCACCTTGTTACTTATATCAAAAATGACCGGTCTATATATATTAAAAAAATGCTTAAAAATTTCTCAATATGGTATATAATTACCAAATACTGGATGCAATCTTTTTCTCAACTTATTTTCTTTCAGTTATCAGAGGTTTTGTATTTCTTTTTGGAACTGATTGATCATAGTTTTTGAGCTGACATTTGCCAAAATGATCCACAAATAATGCAGTTTTAGCTCAAAAATTGAGGTACATAAGCTCAGATGAATGAGGCCTATGATCACTCAGTTCCAAAAAAGAAAGTTCCGAAAACAAGTTGACAAAAATAACGAATTCAAGATTTGGTGATAAGCAAGCAATTTTTAACAAGCCTGTCATTTTTTACCATATTTGACCGCCCGGGAACAAATAAATAAATGTACATGGGAATTACACTTATTATTTAAAGGGGTCATATGATGCGATTTCAAGTTTTCTTTTCTCTTTGGAGTGTTACAAGCTGATTGTGCATAGATAAGATCCCGGAAGTTGCAAAGACTAAAGTCTCAAAACCAAAGAGATATTCTTTATTAAAGTTAAGACTCTGCCACGCCTCCCTAAAACGGCTCGTTCTAACACGCCCCCACATATCTACCTCACTATGTGGAAATATTTGCATAATGCCGCCCAAATGTGCACGATACTGATAATTATTTCAAATTCTTTTCTGCTATATTAAGCCGTTTCACTTTTCAATCTCATTACATACTGTACTTCATACAAAATACACAGTAAAGCACAGCTGCAGTTAAATTTTCTGACATCAGTAACACATCAGTCTAATTGCTTGAGTGTGTGATACTTTGTGGCAGAATGACTGATAGGCACACTTTGCTTAAGAGGAATATTAAGGTGTTCTAGTTGAATTATATTAGAACATATTGTGATGAGCTCATTCTGGCACAACCCTTTTGAATAATACAGAGCAAAACAGTGAATTATTCATAGTCATGCTTTGTTTTGAGTCAAAAATGCACAAATGCTTGTCTATTTCCTAGTAGTGATGTTGTATTTTGGTCTCAAAACTGTCCACAGTGGCATATATCACGGTCAACAATATTCTTAGGACAAGTGTTGTTTAATAAATATCAAGTACATTTATGTTGCAATAAAAGTACAATTTATTTTTGAGTCATTGGAACACTACTTTCCTTCTGCAGTTCTGACATTCAATCCACTTGTCCAAATGTTACGATCCATTAGGCATCATTTGTAGCTGTAAAGCATTTAGCATTTAAACGATTAAGTCAAAGCTCTACGTGATCTGATTCTGTATTCTAGGTGTGAAGTGCTCTGGATAGTGTGATGTGAGAGTAGGTCATATCTGCAGGCTCTAAACTCAGGACATGACATCACTCTAATGGTCGCGTGCTGCATGACTCATAGCTTTTAACTCTAGCTGTCAGTATCTCTCTGGCCTGGGCTTACGGTCAAAACCAAAAAGATGATGACATTACATACAGTCATAAAAAAATAAAGACATTGGGTATGTTGAAAATGGAACATGGTGTAGCTATACTGTATAGCACCTACTATTTCTTAAAAATAGTATGTGAAGCAGCATGCAATAACATGATAAATGTTTCAGACAGTAGCATGCTACTATTGTTGCCACATGACTTTGCGAGGCACTGTATGTTTAATTCAGTAAATGGCATCCATTTTCATCTTGTAAATAAATATGATTTTTGAATGATTTATTGATGATTCTGAATTTTTAATCAGGCATGCTATCTTACTTTAGCATACATACTTACTATTAAGTGTAGCACTTTACATTTACTGCACTATGAACATTATAATTCAAAACAGTGAATAATTCATAGTCATGCTTTGAGACAAAAAAATGCATAAATGCTTGTGTTTCTCTTGGCAGTGATCGTTTGGTCTTAAAATGATCCACAATGGCATGATTTAAGGAATAGTTCACCTAAATACAAAAATATACTGAAATGCTACTCACCCTCAGGTCATCCAAGATGTAGATGAGTTTGTTTCCTGATCAGAACAAATTTGGAGAAATTGAATATTACGTCACTTGCTCACCAATGGATCCTCTGCAGTGAATGGGTGCCGTCAGAATGAGAGTCCAAACAGGTGATAAAAACATCACAATAATCCACATTACTCCAGTCCACCAATCATCATCTTGTGACGTGAAAAACTGCATGTTGATATTTTTGCACTATATGAACATGTGAATTTTCTTTATGCAGGTTATCTATGTTTCCCAAAATGTGCAGTATACACTGCACTAATACAATGCTTTCAACTTGACCTTCCATTCCCAGTATGACAAATGAACCAAAAATTATATCAGCTGCAATACCTGACATTTATTTTTTAGACTTCTTATTAAATGACTCTACCAAAGACACATTGACACAAAATTTTTATTTAAAATGCTAATTAACAATTTTGTACCTGAGATGATAACTCGACCACTTGAAAAAAAATTGCAAACATTAGGTCAAGTGACAATAATGTAAGATACTATAGTGTTTGAAATCTTAAAGGAACACTACACAATTTTTGAAAATAGGCTCATTTTCCAACTCCCTTAGAGTTAAACAGTTGAGTTTTACCGTTTTTAAAGCCATTCAGCCGATCGCCGGGTCTGGCGGTAGCACTTTTAGCTGTAGCTTAGCATAGATCATTGAATCTGATTAGACCGTTAGCATCTCAGTCAAAAATGACCAAAGAGTTTCTATATTTTTCTTATTTAAAACTTGACTCTTCTGTAGTAACATCGTGTACTCAGACTGACAGAAAATGAAAAGTTGTGATTTTCTAGGCCGATATGGCTAGGAACTATAATCTCATTCCGGCTTAATAATCAAGGAACTTTGCTGCCGTACCATGGGTGCAGCAGGCGCAGTGATATTACACAGTGCCTGAAAATAGGCTAACTTCCGTCAACATAACCAACGTGACCACCTGCTTGCACAGGGAGCGTGCTGGGGACTATTTTCAGGTGCATAGAAACTCTTTGGTCATTTTTGAGCGAGATGCTAACGGTCTAATCAGATTCAATGATCTATGCTAAGCTACAGCTAAAAGTGCTCCCGCCAGACCCGGAGATCAGCTGAAAGGATTCGAAAATGGTAAAACTCAACTGTTTAACTCTAGGGGAGTTGGAAAATGAACCTATTTTCAAAAATAGTGGAGTGTTCCTTTAATCGTTGATTATGTTCAATTTCACTCTATTTTATCAAATATTATTCAGTATTCCTCATATACCACACAGTATACAGCAAGCAGTAAAAATGCACACTGTGCACTATATGCTTAAATAATATGGTAGTATGTCATTCCAATGTTTTTTAAAAATATGTTATAGTAACATATTTTTGTTCTTGCCTCACTGGGAAAGCATTTGTTGGCCATAATGTGCATGCACAGTACAGTATTTTACAGTACTACTGCCATCCAAGCAGTGTGGTGGTGTCTATGAATGAACAATTACAAAACACCTCTTTGACCTTTAACATTGATAAAACAGAATAACAACCTGAGACCGATAAAATGACTGACTTTTGAATCTCACCACGTTCTTCCTCCCAGACATGCAATTATAGTAGGCGTCCTAACACTTCCCGCTTCCATTCAACTCAGCCTTTCTTCCTTTATGTTCAGCTAATATGTGTGTGTGTGTGAGTGAGTGTGTATGTGTGTGGCGGCAGCATAAAAGGGTGTTAAGATTGAGCGCTGGTAAACTCAACCACATAGTGACTCACGCTCTGTGAAAATCCAAAGGCATCTGCCATTGTTAGGTTTGCCACACAACCTACACGCCTCAGAATGTGATGAGTCACCCACACAGGGAAAGCATGCTCGCATCTGTTCACGACTACTCTATTCTAGAAACGTACAGACTAAAGTTAGAGTCTGCAGAACATGGATGCACTGAGTATAGCTCTTAACAATGAGAACATGACCTTTCAGTTAATGCAATTTCTCTGAGAAAATGCAAGGTTATATTTTACGCAGGTTTTATGAAAGTAAATTTAACTCTTAAAGATCTTTTTTAGACCAAGGAAAGAAAACTTAATTAATAAATTAAAGGTAACACAATAAAACATAGCAGCACACAAGAAGTTATATTAGCAAAGTTTGAAAATACAGCTTCCAACAGATCTCCAGTGCTTTTTAATTACTTTTACTAAAATAATCAGCTTAAGGTTTGAATAGAACTAGAATATGGAAATAACTTTTACTGTACCCTCTGATCACACAAGTTGATGTCCGTCCTCAGTAATTGTGTCGTTTTCCAGTGCAAATGTATAAAAGATTTTTGAATCAAGATAAATTTACTTGAGAAGCAAAATGACAGGATAAGAAGTCTTGTTTTCTGTGAAATGTATCAAAATGAAGTGAGCTTGTGATTAAAACAAGAACAAATATTTGCCAAATGGCTCAGAAAACTCAACTTAATTCAAAAGGAAAACAAGTTTTCATACCCTATCACTTAATTTTGTTCAGTTTCAGACTTAATTCCTAATTTTGCATTTCAAGTAAATGCATCAAAGTAAATGTACAGTGCATGCACCATTTAATGCCATAACGTTATGAATTTAAGACTTTCTGCACCTATTTTAATTTGTGGAAGGGTGTCTATCAAATCACTTTTAAGCCAGTTTTGAAGCAGCACTTAACTAATTCAATAGTGGAATGTAGTTTTGGCATGCAAATGATCAAATGGTCATTCTAGCACCTATACTGTGAACAAAAGAACAGGAACTAAATGTTGTTTCCTCTGAAAGTTGACTTTCAATTACCTCTCCAGTACTCAGATTCAAAGTCTCGTTGAGTGGTATTTCACTCATGTGAAGGTCTACAAGAATCTGAATTCATGAAACAGAGGGGCTGAAGGCGTTAATCTGTATCCCACAGTCTCACTACACCCACTGGGTCCCTCTGCTGTCATATGGCTGCAAAACCACTACTGCCCACCCGTCATCTCAGCACACGCTCTGCTCAATTCAATATGAACACGCTGAATGCTTCTTCAAATAAAACATTATGAACAGACAAAGTAAGTTTGCAGCAAGGCAGATCTTGCATATATATATATATATATATATATAAAATATTTTATTTCCCGTCATAGAAACGTGAACTTTAAAGGTACAGGAAGTCAGAAGAGAAACTGCAGATACTGGTTTCTGCTCCAGGTTGTTGGGAAAAACAAAGCATTTCTATTAACAGACAAATAAGATTATAGAGCGTACATAAATATATTATACAAAAGAAAAACAAGGTACATTTTTCAGAAGGTATTTGTTTGAATAAATGTTCAGTGGAGACCCAAGATATTCAACTCCATGATTAATGTTTGGTTTTGAACTAATGACGTTCTTAACCCGTGCATGATGCAAAAGACTGTTTTTACAAATTCATTCATTTGCAATTCTGAAATCTCAGTGCAGACTAGCTGATGGCTACAACTGTAGAATACATGCAGATTTATGAAAAACTGTCCAAATTAACAACTTATGTCTTTGAAAGTGGAAAGGTCAATGTTCAGGGGTTAAACTCAAGTGTTCTGGGCAACAGTACACATACATAATGATCATTTCCTGCCCTCACTTAGACTTCCTGTTGCGCACTTGCACTATTTCTCTTCTCTCCTTCAGAAAGCTTTTGAAAGCGCCGGCCTCTTTGCTTTCTTCTATGACTGTTGGGAAACAAGTGCCATCGTAAACACAGGGGTTACACGGTGTGTTACACAGCGATTATGTTTCTTTAAGGGCTATTTGAAGTATCCTCACCGGTGTGATCGATATCATCGGTATCGCTGTCTATGTCTTCCTCAGCTTCACCAGAGTTGCCACAGGTAAAGATGAGGTCACTGGGCCCACCAAGAGCTGGGGCATCTGAAGAATAGAATAACCAGATGTTCCAGTGTGTACAAGGGCACATGCATACAGTACTTTTGGAGGCAATGCTAATGAAGGATCTCCATCAAAGACCAGCTGATTGCAGAAAATGATATACATCTGTTCTAAAAAGCAATTCTTGTAAAATATACACTAGGGCTGTCAAAAAAGAATTAGAATTTCGAATATTCGTCGAATTTAAAATAAAAATCCACATTCGAATGCAAAAACGTTGCATTCGAATTTTAGGTGTGCGTTAAGGAGGCAGCCTTATCAGCGGAGCACGAGATGCGACGACGATGTTAGTGTCGTTGCATTTTAATGTTTTTGTTAGCCTATCCAGTTGAAGCCACTAGATGCGGCGCTGCTGCGTTGTTGATTACAAATATTGTGTGGAAAGAGAACATCAATGCGGAATAGATCTTGTTTACGTAAAAACTGAAAACTGAAACTAAGTCGTTCACACAGAACGCATATTTCGCGCATTTTCTAGAGGGACATCTATCACCGTTGCACTCGTGTCTCGCACAAGAGAACCGCATGTTTAGAAAGCCATGTAAAAATTAATGCAAGTTCAACTTTGAAAAAACATATC
>NW_015505297.1:2115728-2126282 GCF_001515645.1 Sinocyclocheilus grahami | reverse complement strand
ATATCCAGAGACGACAGGGGGCCCCCCCCCCCCCCCATCCCACTGCAATTTGTGTTTTTAAATGAAAAATGTACTCTGTGTGATTGGCTTTTAGCCTTTTGTATTAAACTATGAATACATGATGCTGTTTTGTTTATAGTTGTTTAAGCAACTTAATTAATTCTAATTGGTTTATAAACATTATTTTATTATGTTATCTTATGCTCGATGCACCCTCTTGTGGCCTCAGGGGAAAAGCCAAAAGCTTTTCTATACCCTAACTGAAATTATGCATTTTAAATTAAAATATAATTCGAATTTGGATAATATTTAAGCACAAAATTCGAATTTAGTTTTTCAGCCATTTTGACAGCCCTAATATACACTATTGTTCAAAAGTTTTGGGGCCAGTAAGTTTATTTGATCAAAAGTGACATTAAATACATTTATAGCATAACGTTACACAATTTCAAATAAATGCTGTTCTTTTGAACTTTCTATTCATCAAAGAATCCTGAATAAAATGTATTACAAAAATATTAAGCAGCACAACCTTTTTCAACATTGATAATAATATGCAATGTTTCTTGAGCAGCATATTAGAATGATTTCTGAAGGATCATGTGACACTGAAGACTGGCGTAATGATGCTGAAATTCAACTTTGCATCTGAGGAATAAATTACATTTTAAAATATATTCAAAAAGAAAAGTTATTTTAAACTGTAATCATATTTCACAATATTAGTTTTTTTTTTACTGTATTTTTGATCAAATGAATGCAGCCTTGGTAAGCAGAAGAAACAAAAAACTCTTACCAACCCTAAACTATTGAGCAGTAGTGTTACCATACATCTTACCTCACTCGCGTTTCGAAACAAATTTATAAGATGTTTGAAAGTCGTTTTTGTTTTCATTTAAAGATCAGATTTTACGTTATACATGAAGAATTCAAAGTTGATTAATGACTTTGAAATATCTTTTTTTTGTTTTTGAATGAACAGAGACGTGACCGTTCTGAATGAATGTACCAGTAGGAACTGCAGTTTCCATGGGAACTGCTCCCATGTCCTTCCGAAGGCGTTCCAACTGCTCCTGTTGTTTCTGACTCTGAGCTTCAGCCTGAGTATGAGATACACGCATTAATAACAGTCAGGCTTGACCTTTTCTCATGAAACATGACATTTTTATTTGCCTTTCAAATGAAAAATAATAAAAGCGCCAACAAAAAATATATAGTTTAATAAATGATAATGGATATTTGTGGAATGGCCAGTTGATTTATGACTAGTACATCAGCCCACATCAATGATTACTCACCAACTCTCTGTGCAGACGTTCATATTCAGGACGATACTCTCTGCAAGACAGTAATACTCATCAACTGTTTGCAGAAAAGCATTAATTTATCTTTAAACATATATGCATATTGCCCTTAACAACACATACATCACTATCATTCAAATTAAAACGAAACTGCTCCTATTAGCATTATAATAAACTAAGCTAGAAGTGCTATTAAAATGTGTCTTTTGACATTACATCAAATCCAGCTAGTTTAAAAAAACCATATACAGTTGTAAAATTAATTCAATATTCTAATATTCTGTTTTCAGTGTAGACAGCAGTGGTATTTTAGTATTATTTATATACTATTATAGTGTTTACTAACATTTTGAATTAGCTTTTATTTTTATATTTTTCAATTTAGTCATTTTGTTATGCGTTTTTTAATTAAAAAAATACATATTTCTGTTTAGTAACTGTAGTGCCTCAAATGAATTAAACATATTTTAGTTAGTTGCCAAGACAACATTTCAAATTTAATGTAATATTTATATTTTATTTGAGCTTCATTTCAATTAATGAAAACTATTTAAATAGATTTTTAGTAGTAGTCAACAATAAAAACACTGGTAGACAGCCTAAAGCTATTGAGGTGCTATAGTCTGAGTTTGAATTTCTTTATTACACAGTGTACGTACGTTTCATACTCTTTAGCAGCATCTGCAACCTGTACAAA
The DNA here is from genome assembly GCF_001515645.1 of Sinocyclocheilus grahami. Classification (NCBI taxonomy): domain Eukaryota; kingdom Metazoa; phylum Chordata; class Actinopteri; order Cypriniformes; family Cyprinidae; genus Sinocyclocheilus; species Sinocyclocheilus grahami. The sequence goes on along the minus strand of NW_015505297.1, from coordinate 2,124,281 downwards.
CAGTTCATCAAGCCCAGAACCCGTGACTGCAGACACACCGACAACCTACAGGACACAAAGAGAGTCTGTAACGCTACTGCAAAGGCACTTGACTGAGAGAAAAAACAACCTGTCACACAAGACTGATAACAACTGAGCCCAACAATACATTTCAGACACTTATTGCTGGTGCTAGCTGTGAACAAACCTGCTGAACAAACATGTAACTCTAAGTATTATATGTTTTCTAAGCAATTAGATTTACATATCTAGAATATCATGAAGACTTAAAGCTGGGCTCTTCAGCTTGGGCCATTAAGCAACTATCTAGCAACCATTTAGAACATAATGCAGTCAGAGCTGGGAAGTAACTGATTACATGTAATCTGGATTATGTAATCAGATTCCAAAAATTAAGTACTTGCAATTAGAGTAAATTACATTTTAAAATACTCGTAATCAGACTACAGTAACTTTTTTATTGATTACATATTATTCACACAATAGCAATAAATTATTCATAATTTATTGATTCTCCCTAATTCCGTTTTTCATCTTTGAAATGTTCCTTTCTAAAATATCCTATCGCTAATATACATTCAGAAAGTCCAGTTTTGTGGAAGACACAGCACTTGACAACTGGATTTATAAAAATCATTTTAGTTTTAAGAAGTGTTTTCAACATTGCATCAGCTACTAATGCACACAAACACATTTATTTTTATTTGAACTATTACTCAGTTGGTTATTTAATTACTATGTCTTTGGAAGGCTTTTGTCTTTCAAACACATTAAAATGCATTAATTCACATTATTTCTTATTTACTCGTAATGCAGACATTCCCAAACTTTTTGTCATTTGAACCTCTTTCACCATATATTTACTTGAAGCAGCCCTGAGATTTTAAAATAAATATTTTAATAATTAAGTATCATATTTGCATGTTCACGTTTCTCTGACGTTGGTTAATGGTCACATGCCATGCAGGTAAACAAATAAAAAATATAATCTGTGTTTTATTTTGATTGTTATTTTAAAATGATTTATTGTAATTTTACATTTTTATGATTTAATTAATTGTTAACTTTTCATTAAATTCAAGAATCCCCTGCAGTTCCTTTACGAACCCCAGTTTGGGAAACCTTGATGTAATATAATGTTTAATGCACTTCATGTTGATAATTACAATTAATGGAATATATTTTCTTACTCTTTGTATTTTTACATCATTATGGTACAAGATCATCCTATTTAAATCAATGTGATAAATGAGTTTAGTCAAAAGTAATCTAAAAGTAATCAAAAAGTAGTCTGATTACAGTACCTAAAATGTGTAATGTAATAGATTACGTTAGTGCTGGGCGGTATGACCAAACATTTATATCACGGTATTTTTCAAAATTATACCGGTTTCACAGTACATGACGGTATATTTTTTTTCATGTATGACCCATCCACTCCACCGCAAAACTGTGATCAATGATGTCGGTCTGATAAAGATACAGAAAAATACATGTTGTGTAGAACAGTTTAACATGATGAAATAAATGGCTTACACTGATTTGTTCCATTTATAACTAAAAACATGCTCATAGGAGATGAGATTGCATTATACACAAAAGGCCTTATTAAAGGATAATATCTGCCGTTTCATCTTTTGAACAGAAACTGTATTCGTATAAATTCAATAATAATATAAATAGTATAATAAATACATTTCATATGTGAATAATAAATACCAATAAACATAATTTGCCTATTAAATATCTTTTGTAATATTTATTTATAATTGTTTTTTATTTATATTGTTTTAAAATTAATATGAATAAAATAACTTAATTTATTTAAGAAATACTGCATACATCTAACTTGCTTGTACAGTATGTATCATCAAATGTATACATCAGTTAACCATTAAAAATGAGCATGACAGTTTTGACAGTATTATTTTTACCTTGTTCATGACGACTATGAAAGGTAGCTTGGTCTTGTAGAGAATGCTGTAGAAAAAAAAACAAGATATTTGTCAGTGTGAATTCATCAGTGTGAATGTAACACTAAGAAGTTGAAAACTTCAACTTGAAAACAACATAAAAAAAATGTTTTGTGCAGTTTTTATTTCCAAAATATTGCTTAAACAAGAAATAAAAAACTAAAAAATAAAAAAGTCTCAGACACTGACCTGCAGGCGTAGAGCATGTTGGACATAAAGGTGACTGGATTTACACTTCGAGATGTGTCCATCACATAAATAACCACACAGGGAAAAGAAGAGGCCTAGAAAGGAAACTTTATAATGTTTTAAACTCCAAATGAAGCAATGCAAATCCGGAGTATAAATAATCACGGCTAAGAGTAACAGTCACATACCAGTGCTTCAGTTATGATGGTTCCAGTGCTGTAGAAAAAAAAACAAGATATTTGTCAGTGTGAATGTCAGTGTGAATTCATCAGTGTGAATGTAACACTAAGAAGTTGAAAACTTCAACTTGAAAACAACATAAAAAAATGTTTTGTGCAGTTTTTATTTCCAAAATATTGCTTAAACAAGAAATAAAAAACTAAAAAATAAAAAAGTCTCAGACACTGACCTGCAGGCGTAGAGCATGTTGGACATAAAGGTGACTGGATTTACACTTCGAGATGTGTCCATCACATAAATAACCACACAGGGAAAAGAAGAGGCCTAGAAAGGAAACTTAATAATGTTTTATACTCCAAATGAAGCAATGCAAATCCGGAGTATAAATAATCACGGCTAAGAGTAACAGTCACATACCAGTGCTTCAGTTATGATGGTTCCAGATGCAGACCATGTGAACACCTCTATTTGCCCAGGAGTGTCAATCAAAACATATCTGCAAACAAGAATATTTCATGCATGAGACTATAGCAATGTAGCAATGAGCAAAATATATGGATATCACCAAATCTACTGAACCCAAACTTACTGGTGGTTACTTTGCTTTTTCTCAATAAACTTCATGACCTAACAGAGGAGAGACAGAAAGCGCAAGTTAAAACAGAAGTATGTGAACGTAAAAGTGTAAAACAGTGACATCTATTGGATTTTTCAAGTGCAATACCTGATCAAATCGTGTTGAAAACAGATTGAGAGATGTGACGATTCCTCCATTTGGACCTAAACCATATCTGTATGAGAGTCAAAGACAATCTGCTCAGATGAAATTCAGTTAAACCAGTTTTCAGTCATTTGTGATTCACTGGATAAGGCTTTTAAAAAATGATTTCATAGAGAATTAACTCACTAAAAGTAATGTCTATCTAAAATAATATGAAAGCTGAGCATAACTGCATTACTTAAAACATTATAAAAATAATAATAATAGAAACTCACTATGGAAATTTCCATGCATTTTTAAGATTTTAATATATGTAACTTGTCCAGGCCTGGAAATCATAATCTTACAATTCCCTGATATTTCAAGTTTTCCATGCCAGTGGGCTTTGAAGAAGCTTAATTCTGTTGTAAAGTGAAGGTTCATGTTTAGTCAAACTATCCAAATTACATTTCACGCCTGGTGGCAATATGCATGATAATTATGATTCGCAGCACAAGACACATAATTTCACACTGAAAGGATAATGTTTCATGACTTCCTTGTAATTGACAGTGTCTCTGATATCTGTAAGGAAAACACAATAAGACTTGATCTTTGACATTAATGTAATCAACAAGATGCTCACCAATCATGAACATGTATCCACAATATTAAAAACCAAAGATGTCTTTTTGTCCAGTTTTTTAATCAGTAAAATAACCCTGAGCGAAACTCACACGGTGCTGGTTCCAGTGCCCAATCTGTTCTATCAAAAGCAGATTGTGCTGGCATAAAGGCAGTGCAGTCAAACTACTCTGGACTTCAAAAATGTTCTCAAAACTTCAAGACTCATAAACATTATTTTCCAAATCTGTCCATAATTATTGGCTAACTCAGCAGTGGCAGAGCCAGAGGGGTGTCCAGGGTCTGATTGGCCACCCTGGGTGCCACCTCAAAATGTAATATGCTTTATTAAATATAATATAATGCTAATAATAATAATGCTTTATTATATATAATGTAGATTTCATTTTCTACCTACCGAGTGAAACACACTGCAGAGCAAAGAGGACACAGACAACACGCTGAGAGACAAGACAGAACAGGTTATTTTTGATAATAGGAAACAAAGTCTCTTTTATTATGAATTTTGGAGCTCTTTAGTGGCGTGACAGTTCATGAGCGCTTCAATTAGCATGAAATAAACATGAATGAACATCTGAGGGTGTGTTGAAAGATACACTACTGAATGTATAGTGTCTCATGTGAATGAGTGTTCAACCGCGGAAAGACAGCAGCTTGAAAACATTCTCCCATAACCTCAGAAAATCCATTCAGTGTCCATAAACTAGCAAGAAAAATGTACACTAGAGAGGAGAATTTTGCAAAAAATACATTTATGACATTTTCCTCATATAATAACTCTTGTATTATAATTAATAAAAATATATAGATATAACATTATTATAAAAATGGCCTAATATGAACTTGTATACAAATCAATTGTTACTTTTAACCTTAACAATAGGGCTCCCTGTATAGTTTAGTTTGGAAAAATTGAGAAAAAAAATAACATTTAATCGCAAGCGTGTTAATTATTCCGGAATAATTCTCACTCCAGGCTGAACTCATAAGTTGGCAGCCCTGTTTGAAGTAAGCTGAAGTTTTAGGATTCCTGAGCAACATTTACAAAATTCACTGCATATGTTAATGTTAGATCTTTGGCTCCAACCGCTGGTTAATCAGATGACAGAAATAGGAGAAATAAGTTCCAAAATACTAACATTTGAAGTTACGGTAGGAATGTATAGCTAATGTGGGGGAATGTAAAGTAATCAGCAATTGTAGGATTTATTCATGCTTTTTTTATGCCAGGTTGGAGTTATACACTGATTTTCTGTCATGGTCTATGGACCCCCTGAATTAGCCTTGGCCACCCCCTGCATAAAAGCTCCGCCACTGCAACTCAGTTGGGTTTTAAAATCACTTTTATCTTAGATTTTGAATTTTATATTTTTATTTTATTCTCACAAACACAAAAAACATGCGTAAACTGGCAAGAGCAACTTGTAAAATCACTAAAATTATGGATTAAATTAATTTGGATTTTTAAATTTGTTTTTAAAATGCCCCTATTATGGATTTTTTTAATTTACCTTTCATGCAGCGTGTAACACAGCTCTTTTACTGGAAAAATAGTAACAGGGACATAACGTACCAATGTTGGCTGGGAAAGGGACCTCATGAACTGCAGGATCTAGATTGATAACATATGGAGGACTTTTCTTGGAGTGCAGGTAAACTGTGAGCCTCTGGTGGAACAAGAAATTATATATATTATATTAATTATTATGTAAACAATTATTATTATTGTAATTATAAACAATAATATAATTACAGTTAATGTGTTTGGGATTTCTTTATGATCAGTCATAATTAGATTTTTTTATCAGAATTACTTATTCTGTTAATTACTCTATAATTAATTACTCTATACAGAATTAATCTTATTATAATAAAGTGAATGTTATTGAATTAGAAAATTGTGATATCATTTTACTGCTGTGTTACAGTCAGTCAGTCTTACCTGCACAAAAGTTGTTTTTCCTGACCCTGCCATGCCTAAAACTATGAGACACACCGATTTCGGTTCTGTGTTTGGTTCGTTAGATGAACTCTGCCTCGGTGTATCTCCATCTTCTCTACATTGATCACTTTCATATGCTGCTGCTGCAGTCGCCATGCCTGCTACTACTGGACACTTACCGTAAAGAAATGTATACTGGCGTAAAATGACGAAAAACAAAAACAAAACAAACTAATTGTAGTTATTACACACGACCCCTAGATGGAAGCAGATTCAATAGGATTTGTTTGATTTTATAAAACGTGACTGACTGAGTAGGATGAGACATTAAAATAAATGTCTCTTCATTTATTTATTTATAAATAAATAAATGTGATAGTGTCTGGATCATATTGCATTAAAAAAGGTGAAATTATTATTGTTTGAATTACTTAATAATAATAATAATAATAGTAGTAGTAATAGTACTAGCATTCTCAATTACTGTTATTCAGACCGTTCATTTTTTGGTTATTATTATTTTCATAACAATTTCACAGTCTTATGTGGATAAATACTACTGGAAGTAGACTAGAAGTATTTGTTGTACTGAATTTAGTATTTGAATTTAAAAAAAGGGTCTTGACAGGATGATTTCCTTTACTTATTATAGTTTTTTTCCCCACATTACAGTGGACCTTGTCTCAGACGGCCACCGGGACAAGACCACAGGAACCAGATGAGTCCTCTGCACAATGTGACTTTGCTGCAGCCTGGAATTGAACTGCTGGTTCGTCTGGTCAGAGGAGAACTGGCCCCCCGACTGAGCCTGGTTTCTCCCAAGGTTTTTTCTCCATTCTGTCACCGATGGAGTTTTGGTTCCTTGCCGCTGTTGCCTCTGGCTTGCTTAGTTGGGGACACTTCATTTCCAGCGATATCGTTGACTTGATTGCAAATGATTGCAAAGATACTATTTAAACTGAGCTGGATGTTGACATCACTGAATTTAATGATGAACTGTCTTTAACTGAAAAATGAGTGTTTACTATTGTCATTTTGCATTATTGACACACTATTTTCCTAATTAATGCTGTTCAGTTGCTTTGACACAATCTGTATTGTTAAAATCGCTATATATGATTTGGGGGTGGAATATTATTAAACTGAGATTCACCTACCAAGCATTATTTCCATAAGTAAACGTGACATATGTGTTGTGTTTTCCCTGTTACTGCTTTAGTCATTATCTGAGAGACCTGAGTCAAATCAAAAGCATTTGCTGCCACAGTTTGTGTACGCTAAAACTATCCTATATCTTGTCTGTATCAACACAAACATGAACCCTTGGCGTTTTTCCATTCGGCTCTGCTTTTCCTCATGTCAGGGGTGCATTAACACAGACTGAGTCTTCTGAGAGCGAAGTGTGCACAGGGCCTTCAGTTGGTTTACACTAGACATTCCTCTATAAGAACAGAACTGTAGAGAGCAATGTTAACATGGTCTGTGTGTATCATTTAACAGGTTTATTCAACTGTGTCTGTCGACGACAGTTTCTTTACATGAAGGTGTCAGGGCTGGTGGCTCTGGATAAGCTACAAGACGCTGTGTAAGCTTGCCTCATATTCTAGGGTGACCATACGTGCCATTTTCCCAGGACGCATCCTGGCCAGGATTTCTATATTGCCTAAAATATCTAGGTTTTGGCTTTGTTTGCGTGTGCAGACCGATCGGTGTATGACATCAAAATACCTCGAGAGCATTTTGAAAGCATAAGGAACCGTACTTTGATGTCATACACCGATCGGTCTGCACACTCAAACAAAGCCAAAACCTAGATATTTTAGGCAATATAGAAATCCTGGCCAGGACGCGTCCTGGGAAAATGGCACTTATGGTCACCCTATCATATTCTTGGAGTAGGAGTAGACGGACTACAAATGACACCAAACATGGTGTGTGCTTGCAAACATTTTATATGCTACACTTTTGGAATAACCAATCGGAATACTGTCAGTAAAACCGAGAGAAAAATATTCCAGTGTTTAGCACTGTTCACACTTTCTTCAACAACCATGACCGACAAACTTTGTTCACATTTCAGCTGCTCCCTTAGCAGTCTTTTCATGGTGATTCTGATGACAGATTTATTATTGTTTACTGATCTCACCTTTAAAGAGTGTCGGCAAGAGTTGTCCATACACTCTCAGAAAAAAAGGTACAAAAGCTGTCACTGGGGCGGTACCTTTTGCAAAAGGTACTAATAGGGAGGTACGTACACTTTTAAGTACAATATCATTATGGTACTAAAATACACCCCTTAGTGGTAAAGAAGGTACAAAGGTGTATCTTTTGAAAGGGTCTGTCCCAGTGACAGCTTTTGTACCTTTTTTTCTGAAAGTGTAACTGTTGTTACTGAGTGGATTCTGTCTCATGTTGAGGACTTTGATGTCTCTTTTGGCCAACATTCAGCATTCGGGTGAAATGTCAAGAACATGACTTGCCATTATCTACTGGATTGTTTTATTCCATAAATAACCATGTTTCTTTGCACAATATCCGTAGATATCATTTTTCAAAATAAAATGCATTGTTCATATAGAGGATGTTTCTGATAAAGGACATTGTTCATACAAGATATTGTTACCTTGAACTTTTGTCTGGGATTCCAGTAAAAATATATAAATATCCACGGCTAAATTTGCAACTCTTCATTCATTCATTCTTTTTTTTTTTTTTACGGTATTTCACAATTTTGTTTATTTTATCTTTATTTTTTATAGTTCATATAATATTTAGTTTGACTTCCTGAGGTTGATAATCAACATTTTGTGAAGGTAAAGCACCTCTCACTGACCGTTTACTGAAAAACAATCTTTCATATATATATATATATATATATATATATATATATATATAAAATATATATATATATATACAATAAAAAA